>NW_020916980.1:0-3362 GCF_003984885.1 Neopelma chrysocephalum | reverse complement strand
AGGTGTCACCAGAGCTGCCCCGGGGTGGGGAGGATCTGGAGCTGTCGCCCACAGGGACCCACCCAGGTCTCCCAGACCCTCCCCATCCCTTTGTACAGCAGCTTCCCTGTCTCTATTTGTTTCTGTCTCTCCTTCCCTCTCCTGGGATAACACCATCTTTCAATCTACTCTGACACATTCGTTTCCTGAGGGCAATTTAAACTGAGAATGATTCCCTGATTGCTCACTTTGCCTCCTCCTCTCTTATTCTGCAGGGGTTTTTTTTGAAGGATCATAAAATAACATGTTTAGAAATAATTGCATGATAGGGATGTTTTCTTGCCATGCGAGTGTTGCTCATTTCCTCCCCAGACACTGTTTTTCTCCTCGGCACGTTCGTGTTTGGTTTTCCCCCGTGGCAGGAGCAGCCTGGGCAGGGCTCTGACTGAGTCAGGACATCAGGGAGCTCCTGATGGGGCAGGGATGGAGATTTGGGGTCAGATTTGAGCCAGTCAAACTCCCAGCACTGAATCATCCCAGTGTGGTTCGAGTTGGAAGGGATCTCAAGGATCAGCCATGGGCAGGGACACCTCCCACCAGCCCAGGTTGCTCCAAGCCCCATCCAGCCTGGCCTTGGACACTTCCAGGATGGGGTTAAAAGCATCCTAAATGCAGAGGATTCCCCAGCAGGAGCAGGGAGCTCTGCCCTCCAGCCCAGTCCTTGTCTGTGTCCAGCCAGACTCAACAGGCTCCCAAATTAACCCGGATTTTGGGGGTGGCAGAGTCACCGAGCTCTGCCCGGGCTGGCAGACCCTGCTCACTTCACCCCAGCATCAATTCCACTCGAGAGCTCCAGAGTGTTTCTATTTAGCTGTAAATTTATACGTATTAGATTATACACTGCAAGTGCAAATAAATTCCATGTATTACCCGAAAGCCACTTGATTCTGTCCTCGATAACGAGCAGGTGCCTCTCCCAGGCAATTCACACCATCAGAAACAAGAATTATGAACAGGGCTGTGCTTTTCCCCTTCCTTTTTTTTTTTCCTTACTTTAACCTTTTACAGGCCACTCTCTCAGGACTTTTGAGCTGCTGGAACAGGGTTTGCAGCTCCCTGTTGCTGTGTGAAGGCCTGGGGTACAAGCACAGGCAGCCACGGTTGTATTTTTCTTTTCCTTTTAAAGAAATACAACTTTTTTTTATCGGTGGCTTGCTTTTCATTTTATATCCTTTCCCCTTGCTTGAAATGAGAAAAATGAGTCTCTGCCACAGGCTCTAAAGTTTATATTCCCTCACTATCTTCTCCCTTATCTAATGCCAAGGCAGGAAGCAGAGGGAGGCCGGGCAGATTATGCCATAAAACCTGGAGATAAGGGCAGGGACCAGCTTGAGGGGGTGGAAGGAACCTGCCTCCCTTCCCTCCTCTCCCTCCCCTTCAAAGCCAGCCCTTCAATCAACCCCTCAGCGCTGTGAACTCCTTCCCTTAAAATTTGATAACAAGGCCTGTGTGTTTTCCTTTGGAGATTGGGCTTGGAATAACGGCAGGGGGAGGGATGGGGGGAGCAGAGCCAAGGTTTGGGAAGAGCAGCAGCATCACAGCCGAGCCCCAGGGCTGCTCTGCACGCCTGCATTCCTTGGCTGGTCCCAACAACCCAGCTGAGAGACCACAAATGTCTCCAGCAAACATCACAGGCAGCTCATTGATCTCTGTTTGTTGTTCCTCTCAATCGTAATTACTCGCCTGGATTAAGGGTTTTGGTGCCGGGGTGTGCATAGGGCAGGCAAAGCATCACCCTGGGGGCAACGATGCCATCAGGGGCTGCATTCCCTTGGGAAATCACGGGATCCTCCGGGCTGGAAAAGACCTTTAGGATCATCAAGTTCAACTGTCAGCCCAGCATTGCCAAGGCCACCACTCACCTGTGTCCTAAAAGTGCCACATCTGCAGGGTTTGGGGCCAGGGAGGAGAGAAACTGCTGGGAGGGAGGGAGGGAGGGCAGCAGAAGGACAGGGAGCGGGATTAGCTCAGCCCCGGGATTTATTTACTGCTCAGGATTCGGTGTCAGAGATAACAGCTGGTGCCTGAGGGGCTGAACAACCAGCACATCCTGCAAGTCCTTCTGCACCCAGGTAAATCCTGCTGCCTGCAGGGCCAGGGGGGACAGGAGGAGTGATTAACCCCGAGGGCAGGAACGGCTGCTGAGCTCCCGGGGGCTGCTGCAGCATCCAGGGCTGAGCTCCCAGGGGCTGCTGGGGCAGCAGGAGCAGGGCAGGGATTGTCCCCCTGTGCTGGCACTGCTGGGGCACCCCAAGGGCTGTGCCCAGTTCTGGGCCTCTCATGGTGGGTCATTGAGGGTGTCCAGGGAAGGGGATGGAGCTGGGAAGGGGCTGGAGCAACAGGAGCAGCTGAGGGAGCTGGGGGGGCTCAGCCTGGAGAAAAGGAGGCTCAGGGGGGACCTTCTGGCTCTGCAACCCCCTGACAGGAGGGGGAAATAGTGATAGAAGTGCCTGGGAGGGGGAGAAAAAAGGATTTGGTGCATCCACTGCCCTGAGAGAATAAAGGGAGCTGCTGAGAGCAGATTTCCACAGAGAGGAAATGCTGAGGAGAAAGGAGGGATGTGGATACACCGAGCGAGTGGGACATGGAGCAGGTGCTTCTGCCTGCTGTCTGTGCTGCTGAGGCAACGAGAATCCAGCCCTTGAAAGGAGGCAGGAGAAGGAGCAGGGGGAGAATTGTGCCCAGCCTGCCAGTGTCTGACACGCGGGGCTGTCACCTCTGACATGGGGGGAACTCAGAGCTCACAGGGACAGGCATGTTCCAGGCGTGTTCCAGGTGTGTTCCAGGCGTGTTCCAGGCGTGTGTGCCCTCACATGCATCACCTCCTGGTGGAAAAAAAAGCGGGGATGTGCTTTATCCCTGCGAACATTTTGGGTGTCCCAAGCAGCTCGTTCCCTCGGCGCTCCCCGTGCCCTCGCCCAGCCCGACCCGAGCGCGGTGCCAGGTCCTGCCAGGGCACGGGGGCAGCGCCGTGGAGGCTGCGGGAGCGCCGAGAATTCCCGAGCCGTGCCGGAGCTGCGGCGCAGATTCGCATTGCCATCTAGCGGGGTCCCCGCCAGCCCGGCCCCGCGGGTCGCAGCGCTTGTCGCTGCCCGCAGAAATCCTACACATCACATCAAACCCACCCTCTGCCCTCTTCCATCGCTCCCTGCTGGCCCCAGGAAGGACGATTTGCTGGGACAGGGGGGTATCCAGCGATGCCTGAGCCCCGTCCCCTCCCAGCCCCCGGGATGCTGCTCCGGAGCTGGAATTGAACCCTCAGACTGTTTTTGTTCTCTCCATCCCCGCAGTTCCTGCTTTCCGCACAAACCTCCCCCTTCTCC
>NW_020916979.1:0-301 GCF_003984885.1 Neopelma chrysocephalum | reverse complement strand
TCCCAGTGAGACCCCAGCCAATCACAGCTGATCCCAGTAGGATCCCAGCCAATCCCAGTAGGATCCCAGCTGGTCGCAGTAGGATCCCAGCCGATCCCAGTGGGATCCCAGCCGATCCCAGTGAGACCCCAGTGGGATCCCAGTGAGACCCCAGTAGGATCCCACCCAATTCCAGTAGGAACCCAGCTGATCCCAGTGGGATCCCAGTGAGACCCCAGTAGGATCCCAACCAATCCCAGTAGGATCCCAGCTGATCCCAGTGAGACCCCAGCCAATCACAGCTGATCCCAGTAGGATCCCA
>NW_020916978.1:0-300 GCF_003984885.1 Neopelma chrysocephalum | reverse complement strand
AATCCACTAAAAACCCCAAAAATCCATGAAAAGACCCCAAAAATCCATTTAAAAACCCCAAAAATTCCACTAAAAAACCGCAAAAAATCCATTTAAAAACCCCAAAAAATCCCATTAAAGACCCAAAAATCCTCTAAAAAACCCCAAAAATCCACTTAAAAACCCCAAAACTCCACTAAAAAACCCCAAAAATCCACTCAAAACCCCTCAAAATCCATTTTAAAACCCCAAAAATCCACTAAAAAACCCCAAAAATCCACTAAAAACCCCAAAAATCCATGAAAAGACCCCAAAAATCCA
>NW_020916977.1:0-2718 GCF_003984885.1 Neopelma chrysocephalum | reverse complement strand
GGATGGGGCACAGGGTGGGCTCTGTGTGATCCTGGAGGGCTTTTCCAGCCTCACTGATTTGGGGATTCTGAGGTGACCCAGCAGGATTTTGAATTGCACTGCCTGTATTTTCAATCCAAACTGCATTTTGAGGTAATTTCTTAATTTAGATGCTTGTGTGTCTCAGAGCCCTGGAACAGCATCCACATGATCTCATTGCTGGGGGGACGTGGAGGATGAAGCCAGGGCAGTGTCTGGCATGTCGTGTTTACCAATGTGACTTGGATGGGCAGTGAAATGACTGAGCTGTTTGTTGATTAGTCAATAAAAAGGTGACTCGTGCCAGCCAAACTCAGGCTTTGGCACTTGGGTGGAGTCAGACTCAGCCTGGGTCCTCCTGCGAGGTGAATCCTGATTAATGAAGTGGTTTTGTGTTTATTGTGAGCACTGGAAGGTTTAGAAAACAATAAACAATGCCCCACCTGGACAGGAGAAGGGGAAGGATCCCTGAAGGGGGGGCTTGGAGGGAGATGGGCTTTAAGGTCCCTTCCACCCCAAACCATCCTGGGATTCCAGGATTCCATGAAAATGGTTCAGCTCATTGGCCAAAAGAAGGTGCTGGAGGGTGTTTTCCAGCAGAGCCCTGCAGAGATCAGGCTGATCTCTGTGCCATCAACACTCACCTGCATGACCAGGAGGAAAACTCATAAAACAGAGGGAGATGGAATGGGAAAATATTGGAGGAATGAAACCAGTTGGAAGGAAAACGTGCTGGGCAGAGGGGCTCAGAAACAGTTCTTGGAGGTCCTGGTCTGCAGGTGGCTCAATGTGCATTTTCAGGGTGATTTTGTAACCAGGGATGGTGACAGGATTCAGGAGGACAAACAGGAGAGGTTCACAGAGCAGGAGCTGAAGGGAGACACATTCAGAATAATAAATATGAAATACAAAAGTCAGAGAATCAGAAAGTGATGGAATGGTTTGGGTTGGGAGGGACCTCAAAGCCCATCCAGTGCCACCCCCTGCCATGGGCAGGGACACCTCCCACCAGCCCAGGTTGCTCCAAGCCCCGTCCAACCTGGCCTGGGGCACTCCCAGGGATCCAGGGGCAGCCACAGCTTCTCTGGGCAGCAAAACAAGATGTGTGTTTTTAACAGTGGATGTGAGTCAATAATTGTTAGAATCGATTGCCAGAGGGGTGGTGGGATCCCCACCACTGGACCTTTCAAAGCAGGAGGAGGGTGTTTTAAAATCCAGTCAGGATTCCAGTCAGGCTGATGTCCTGTGTTTGATGGAAGCTGAGTTATCACAGTGTTTGTTATTGCTGTAGGAGATATGAAAAATGCAGACAAAAATGTTAATGGAGTCGGGAATTTTACAGGATCCGTTGCTGGAACCCTGGACCTACATCCATAAGGGAATCAGGGCTTTGCTTTACTCACAATTCCAAGAATAAGTGAGTGTTTCTGAAGGCACCTCTACCCCTTTTCACCTGCACTGCTGGAGCTGGGCTGGGTCAGTGACATAAAACATGGAAATTCAGCTCTCCCTGCTATTGGGGTTCGTTCTGTTCCCTTCCCCTGATCTCCCTCATCCTCCTCCAGGCTGTGGCTGTTCCTCTGCTCCCAGGGAACGAGGGACCCCTGGCTCTGGGACCCACCAAACACAACCCCCTGCCACTAAATCCTTGATTTTTCAGGTGTTGTGGGGCCCCAGCTCCCATGGGTGACACAACCCTGGCACAGGACGTGGGATATTAACTGTTCTTTCCCTTCAGATTGGAATAATGGAGTTCAGCCTGGAGAAGAGAAGGATCCAGGGAGAGCTGAGAGCCCCTTCCAGAGCCTAAAGGGGCTCCAGGAGAGCTGGAGAGGGACTGGGGACAAGGGATGCAGGGACAGGACACAGGGAATGGATCCCACTGCCAGAGGGCAGGGAGAGGTGGGAGATTGGGAAGGGATTGTTGGGGTGCCCTGGCAGTGCCAGGTGGGGCACAGGATGTGTGTTACATCCAGGATATGGTCAATATTGATTTAATAACCTTTTAACACCCTGTAATACCTGTATTCACAGTCATGATGCTGGAAATAACTTTTAACCTGGGACAGAACATGGAGCATTAGTCAGAATTCCTCTTGCACCTGAAAAGGAGCTGAGCCCTTTTTTTAATCCTTGATGCTGAAGCCAAACAAATTCCAGTTAAGAATCTACTTTTTCTGATCAAGGCAGAGATAGAACTGCTAAAAAGCAGCATTTCCAGCTCAGTGTGGTGCTCTCCTTGTTGTGGTTACACCTCTCCTGATGAATGTTGTGTTTTGAAGAGTCAGTTTTGGGTGTTTATTTTAAATTACGTTATATTAATTTGTTGAAGAGGGAGAATGGAGTGAAACATGAGGTGACCATTGGTCAGAGGTTGGACTTGGTGGTCTTGAGGGTCTTTTCCAGCCCAAGTGATTCTGGGTTTGTTTATTTGTGAAGAAACTTGCTGTGGGCGTGGGCTGGTGCAGTGATGGGCACCCTGAGCCTCCTCCTCCTCCTGGCAGATTGAAACGGGTGAGATTTTAAAAATGTGGTGAAAATCAGATCTTAAAAAAAAATAATGAAAATTAGAACTTAAAGAAAATTAAAACTTAAAACACAATGAAAATTAGAACTTAAAATTAAAGAAAATTAAAACTTAAAACATAATGACAATTAGAATTTAAGAAAATGAAAACTTAAAACATAATGAAAATTAGA
>NW_020916976.1:0-1565 GCF_003984885.1 Neopelma chrysocephalum | reverse complement strand
GCGCGGCCGAGTGACCCCTGCGGTTGGAAGCGCGGCTGGAATCGCGGATGCCGAGCTCTCTCCCCGTTCCCTCCGTGTCAGCTGGGAGGTGAAGAGGCGGCTGCCTCTGCCTCCCGTCACGGCTGCGGCTTGGAAAGCTCCGGGAACGCGGCGACGGGCGGCTGGAAAAGGGCAGCCAGAGTTTAGGAGGCCGCGGCCCCGGGAAGGTTTCCTGCTGGGCGAAGGGACCCACGGGATCGGCGGAGCGCCTCGTTGCTCAGGGTTTTTTGCTTTTGCTTCGGTCACAAGAGTCGCAGAATGTGCTGCTCAGCACGTGGGGTTTGGGAAGGGTGGGTGTTGGCACTGCTTGGCCTGTTCGGCCTGGAGGAGACTGAGGGGACACACACTGGGGTCCTCAATGTCCTCACGAGGGGAAGGGGAGGGGTGGGCACTGGTCTCGTCTCTGTGGTTTTGTGCTTCCCATCGTTGACTTCAGAATCCCAGGATATGCTGAGCTGGAAGGGACCCACAAGGATCACCCGGCCCAATCCTCAGCCCTGCACAGGCCCAGCCCCAAGAGTCCCCCCCTGTGCTCCAGAGGATCAGCCAAACCCTCCTGGAGCTCTGGCAGCCTTGGGGCTGTGCCCACTGCCCTGGGGAGCCTGGGCAGTGCCCAACCAGCCTCTGGGGGAAGAACCTTTCCCTGAGATCCAACCTGAGCCTGCCCTGGCACAGCTCCAGCCATTCCCTGGGTCCTGTCACTGGTCCCCACAGAGATGATTTGCTGTGGGTTTGGTTCCCACACATGGAGAAGCAGGAACAGGAGGGAGATAGAGCAGCTCCTGTGCTGTTCAATGCAGTGAGTTGTGTCTGGGCTCTGCAGCAGGAGCAAGTGGCTCCCAGTGCCCACCACGAGCAGGGATAACCGCCGGGATGATTACAGGGCTTGCTGCTCAAAGAACCAGCTGAGGGCACTTGGTGTGTTCAGCTGGAGAAGAGGACACTGAGAGGAGACCTCATTGACGTCTTCAACATCCTCAGGAGGGGCAGAGGAGGGGCAGGGACTGAGCTCTGCTCTGGGGGGACCAGGGACAGCACCCAGGGAAGGGCTGGAGCTGTGCCAGGGCAGGCTCAGGTTGGATCTCAGGGAAAGGTTCTGCCCCCAGAGGCTGGACATTGAGGACCCCAGTGCGTGTCCCCTCAGTCTCCTCCAGGCTGAACAGGCCAAGCAGTGCCAACACCCACCCTTCCCAAACCCCACGTGCTGAGCAGCACATTCTGTGACTCTTGTGACCGAAGCAAAAGCAAAAAACCCCGAGCAACGAGGCGCTCCGCCGATCCCGTGGGTCCCTTCGCCCAGCAGGAAACCTTCCCGGGGCCGCGGCCTCCTAAACTCTGGCTGCCCTTTTCCCGCCGCCCGTCGCCGCGTTCCCGGAGCTTTCCAAGCCGCAGCCGTGACGGGAGGCAGAGGCAGCCGCCTCTTCACCTCCCAGCTGACACGGAGGGAACGGGGAGAGAGCTCGGCATCCGCGATTCCTGCCGCGATTCCAGCCGCGCTTCCAACCGCAGGGGTCACTCGGCCGCGC
>NW_020916975.1:0-3006 GCF_003984885.1 Neopelma chrysocephalum | reverse complement strand
TTAGACTGTTAATAGTTAGCAACGCGTTTTTAGTACAGAAAAGTGAAACTGCTTTGCAAAAGCATAGAATGTCAGTCAAATGTCTGCTGTATGAATGAGACTAGAGAGTAAGAGAAATACAACTCACTGAAGATTCACCTGTATTCTCTGAACTCCCCAGTCTCCACCTGCTAGCCCGTTGAACCCTGCCTAATACTTTTTGCCCTCTTCCAAAATCTTCCTACTGAAATGATTCCTTTTGCTGTCACTAATTGTAATTAGCCATGTGTCTATTCTGTTGTCAGTTATGCTTAGCTGCCCCCATGTACCTGTCTATATCTGGCTATATGTGTGTTACTCCAAAAACAAAGTCACCCTTGGCCAGGTGTCCGTCCCTGTGTGCCCGTGTCTGCAGTACAACTGACTGTGCCTGGGAAATACATGTGCATCTTGTTGGTACATGGAGACTTGGACATGCCCAATTCAGCAAACTGGTAGGGCATTCATCTGATATGCTTATAAAAAGTTGGTGCATGTCCAGAGTGATCAGTGAGGCCCTGCATTTCTGCATACTGGTATTTCACAGGTATTGTCATCTCAGGTACACTCAGTAGTCGTGCAGTGTCATAGCCTGATTTGAGACATGCTCTAAGTGCAACCCATAGTATGTTATATCAAGTTATATCAAGTCTGTCACTTCTATGTGCTTGTTCCTTCTAGGAACCATTTACTATTTCACTTCCTTAACAGTTCTGTTCAAATACTTGAAATAAAATAGAATAAAGGATGGGAAAAGGCTTATCTGGGGAGTTTGACCAAGGCTACAGTGTAAGTCAATGGGTTCAGCTAAACTAAGGCAGGCAGGTTCAGAGTAGGTGCTGTGTAAGAGATCTAATACAAAGCACCATTAGTCCCTGAAGAGCTGCAAAAGGAGATTACACGTGAACATCGAAGGAAATGTTCACAAAAAGTTTAGAAATTAGATTTGTGGAGTCAATTAAAAAGCCTTTTGCTGCTGAGGCTGAATCTGTAGACTGGTGAGCTTTTCTTGTGAGCTATGGAGTTCCTGCTATTTCCTACTAGTTCCCCCTTTCCTAGCGGGAACTGGGGGGCCTCAGACCTTTGAGGAGTTGTCACTTGGGCAGAGCAGGCTCTTTAATACGCTAAGATATTTCCTGCAACAGACTGGTCTCCCAACCCATATTTTTTGAAGCAATTATTATAATTATTTTTGCTTTGATACATTTAAAGACAAATAAACTCCCGGGAGAAGACATTCCGGGTGTTTTCACTGAAGTTAAAGCCTGTCCTACTTTCTCCCATTTCAGATGTTATAATGAGAGGAGCTGATTTTGAATGGTAGAGGTTTCATTTTGAGATAAATTTTATCACAGAGGCAAAAATTAATTCAAACAGTCCATGGATTGGATTCCCCATCCTTTTTTTATGTGAAAGCAAGTCACTAGAAGAAGAAAGTCAATTAAATTTAAATTAGAAACAAACAGTCATTACAGGTAAAAATAGTATTAGAAATACTGTCATTAGTGAGATACATTGGCACATATTGTTGATAAAACAAAGATACAACAACATTCTGTTTTAATCAAATGTTAATGTATAATATCTGATTAGAGCGTTTGCTTGATGGGGGC
Organism: Neopelma chrysocephalum; assembly: GCF_003984885.1. Lineage (NCBI taxonomy): Eukaryota > Metazoa > Chordata > Aves > Passeriformes > Pipridae > Neopelma > Neopelma chrysocephalum. The sequence continues at coordinate 1,375 of NW_020916975.1, read as the reverse complement.
AAGAGGAAAAGCGTGTTTAACAGAACGTGCTCACATGTAAAATCCCCACAGAACAAAAAACAAACTCAAGTCTATTCTAAAACTCCATTAGAGAGTTAAAATAGGGAGAAAGCAAACGACATTAAAACAGAATCCATACTTTCTAACAGAGGTGTGTTAAAATGTGCCTGGGCATGTTAGATTTTCATGTTCAGCCAAGGCATGACTGTACAGAGTAACCCAGAGCCTGAGATGGGATAAACACCTGTCTGTCCCAGTAAGGGCAGCTGGAATGATGGGAACTTACTCCCCATCAGGATGATCCCTGACAGCAGAGAGAACCTGGATGCTTAGACCACACCAGCCCTCCTTTACGTACGGAAACGCTATTGCAAATGGCCATTTCAGGATATTGAAAACCACTGGGAGGCTGGACAGCACAGCAGGAAGAGAAGTAGCCAACTTCATGTCAGATAACTAGAGAGGAAAAAAAATGTGTGACAACAAAAGCAATGTTTTTGAATGGAAAACTACTCCTAGTTTTCTGGCAAGCATTACTGGGAGATGAAACCTGCCCCACTGAAGGATTCACTGGACTCATAAAACAGGCACAGGCGTTCTTAATATGCTGTGAACAGGCGACTGTGGTGTCCTCACAAGGACAATGCCACCTGCCTTTGAACTTTGGAAACTTTGAAACTTGAAATTTGTTCACAACAGTGACTCTGTAAACATGCTTGCTTTTATTGTCCTGGCTGTTTGCCTATCATTTGAATTGTACTAAATTAACTGATGGAAGTTATTTTCATTCCTATCAGCATTGCAGAGCTCACACAACACATAATGTGGGAGAGAGCCATGTTGTTTTGTATTTAGTGTTATCAATATCACCTATGTAGAAGGTGGTTAAAGACCACATCTTAAACATATAAAAAATACATGAAATTGTAACTTCTGTGGTATTTCATTAGAGACAAGAACCTGTCTTGTCTTATCTGACAATAAAATAGCAGAAGTTACAGTGTAACATGAGCATCTGGGGCACAAAATTCAAACTGGGAGATGCTCAGGTATTGCAGTGAGGGCACGACACCAATAAAAAAATCTGCAGAGCGAAGCAGGCTGTAAAGATGTCCAAGTCCTTGAGCAATCAGAACAATGCTACACCGATACATTGACTAAGCAAATTTGGTTCAGCCATGACAAAAAAAAAGAGATGTAGGCAGGACCTTTTTTTTTACAGTCACTCTTATGAACATCAATGTATGTATGTCATAGTAGCTTGTATTTAATCTATTTATTCCAAGTAACTAAAGCCAGTACTTCAGCTTCACTGCATATGCAAACACGTTTATGGTTTTGTTAGAAACTTACTTAGAAGGACATGAGACTTGGT
>NW_020916974.1:0-5863 GCF_003984885.1 Neopelma chrysocephalum | reverse complement strand
CAATTAGCCAGCCTGGAGCTCCAGAGCCTTTGGGGAAGCCTGGCTGATTCTCCTGGGGCATTTGGCAAGGGCTGGCTCTGGTCCTTGTCACATCATGGCAAGAGAAACGCCTGGTCCTGCGTGCCCAAATCGTTCCTGAAGGGACGAGGCGAAGTTTTGGTGGATGCCAGGGCAGCAGGGATGCATGTGTGTGCATCCTGGGAGCATCCAGCCCCACAGGAGTTGCTCAAGAGGATGCTCTGAGTGTTGTGGTGGGTTAGAAGTGAGTGCTGAGGGGTCTGCTGGGGGTCCCCAAAGGGCAACATGTTGGGCGGGGGCAGCTCCGTGGCTCTTTGCTGGGTTAAGGGCAGGGCTACACCAGCAGCTCCAGCCCTTCCCTGTGCTCCCTTCCAGCAAATCCTCGTAGCTCTGAGCATCCTCAGCAGCCTCGAGCTCGTTTGGATGCACCCTAATTAATTAACAACGGGGTTTGCACACAAGCATCTCTGTGCATGGCTAAACCTGCCTGTGGCATCACTGGGGTGGGGCAGGGAGTGGGGAGAGAAACCCTTGGCTGCTGGATGAAAAGATGGTTTTCCTTGGAGTTCTTATAAAATAGATGGAGAGGGACTTTTTATATGGGCAGAGAGGGGTAAGACAGTTTTAGACTGGCAGAGGGCACGTTTGGATCAGGTATTAGGGAGAAATTGTTCCCTGTGAGGGTGGGGAGGCCCTGGCACAGGTTGCCCAGAGAAGCTGTGGCTGCCCCATCCCTGGAAGTGTCCAAGGCCAGGTTGGATGTGGATTGGAGCAACCTGGGCTAGTGGAAGGTGTCCCTGCCCCTGGAGGGGGTGGAACAAGATGGGCTTTAAGGTCCCTTCCTGCCCCCAGGACAGCAGGTTGGTGTAGGAAAGAAGAGAAGCTTTGGGGTGACCTGACTGTGGCCTTCCAGTCCCTGAAGGGAACCTACAAGAGAGATGGAAATCAGACTGGGATTGGTGGTGCTGCTCAACCCCTTCTCTTTGTCCTTTCTGCCTCTCAGCAGGTCAGGAGAGCGCGTCAGTGGGGACCAGGAGCTGGAGGCTGCAAAACCCATTTCTCGCTGGGAAAAAAATAGAAAACAGCAGCTCATCCCAGCTCCAACAGCGTTCCTTGTCTCCTTCACCACGGCTGCAAATGGCAGCCCCTTGCCCAAGGGTGGAAATATTCGAGTTGAGCTTTTGTTTTTTTGGGTTTATTTATTTATTTATTTTAAATACGGCATTAAAAATGTCTTGCCCTTGAAAAGTCCTTTTCAGTTCTCTTTAGTGTTATTTTCCAGGCGCTTTTGCAAATGCATCTCTTGGAAAAGTTTCCTTCCAGGTTAAACAAAAAAAGCTGAGAATTTGTGGTATTGTCAGGTTTTGCCTCTCCTGCAAACAAACGGTTGGTTCGGGTGCATTCACACATCCTCGGGCTCTGGGTTTTTGAGTAAAATGGGGCAAAAAAAAATCAGTTATTCATTCTGTGCTCTGCCAGATGTGCTGGGTAAGCACTTCCCAACCTCTGCCAGATGTGCCAGGGGTGGGAGAGAGGAGGGGCTGAGGTTGTTGCCCCTCCCTGGGCAGGATGGGGCTGGGGAGGTCAAAGCAGTGATGACTGGGATGATGGAGACAAGTGGGATGATGATGGGGAGGAGTGGGATGATGGGGATGACTGGGATGATGGAGTTGACTGAGATGATGATGGGGATAACTGGGATGGATGGTGATGGGGATAACTGGAATGATGACGGGGATAACTGGGATGAGGAGTTGACTGGGATGATGGGGATAATTGGGATGATGGGTTGACTGGGATAATGGGGTTGACTGGGATGGTGATGGGGATAACTGGGATGGATGGTGATGGAGATAATTGGGATGAGGAGTTGACTGGGATGATGGGGTTGACTGGGATGGTGATGGGGATAACTGGGATGATGGGGCTGACTGGGATGATGGGGATGACAATTTATCCCTCAGCACTGGGGTTTTGGGGCAGGATTCAGCCCCCTCCAGGCTTGGGCTGAGGTTCCAACCCACTGCACAGGGTGGGGGGGTCCATCCTGGTGACCCCCCCCGAGCTGCAAACGAAGCTGCTGCTGCAGGAAAGAGGTTTATATCCCCTATTAGAGAGAACCATCCTCTGCTGCTGATGGAGCTCCCCGGGCTGCCAAACCCTTCGTAATTAAGCGAGTGCCTTGATTGGGAAGTTACGCACTTGAACGGAACAATCTGGGAGGCGTTGATGGAGAGAAGGGGAGGCAGGGGATGGAACAAGCACAGGGCAGCTCTGCATTCCAGGCTGGACTCCCAAGTACGGACCCCCCTCTCCAAACGTCTCAGAAAATAAATAAGGACCCCCCTCTCCAAACCTCTCAGAAAATAAATAAGTGAAAGAAAAAGTGAATAACAAGCGAATGAAAAAACTCCTGGAGCTGCTAAAAGCCACCGCCTGGCAGAGCCTGGCTTGACAAAGCCTGCGCCCAGCTGTCCCTGCAGCCTGTGTGGGAGCTGGCAGGGGGCTGATGGGCTCGAGGGGGGTGGGGGGCTCTCGCAGGCCTGAGCTCGCAGCTGCAAATTGCTTCCGAGGGTGTTTTTAAAAGCAGTGGGAATGGCAGTGCCGGCCAGAGCTGTGGTGGGGAGGGTGCTGGGTGTGCTGGGCTCCCTCCCAGTGCGTGGATGGGTTTGGCTGCTCCAGACAGGGGTTTATTTGGGGTTTGGCTGAGCTCGGCTCGCTGGGTGCCCGTTCATGGAGCTCAGCTGGGAGCTGTGGAGCAGGTCCTGTGTCCGCCTGCTCCTGGCACTCAGCGTGGTCCCTGGGGGTCCCTGAGTCAGCAGGATGTGCTCCAGCCATGGTTCCAGACTGCCCAGGTGCCCTGCCCAGGCAGAGGGAGGTGGCACCACGAGGATGGCACAAGGCAAACACCAACATCTCCCTGGCAGTGAGGTCTGAATCTGAGCTGATCCCACCTCACAGTCCCATCCTGCACAGACACAGGTCATTCCTGGTCCTGGCCTAAACCCTACTGATGTGGAACAACTCTGTCAAGGAACTCTAGGAGACTCCTGGCAGGTTTGGCCATGGAAAGGGCGAGGGCACGTCACCACAGCCTCTCCTGACCCAGGAGCTCAGAGGACAGTGTTTATTCATTCCTTGGGAGATATTCCCTATCCCTGGAAGTGTTCAAAGCCAAGCTGGACAGGGCCTGGAGCAACCCGGGATAGTGGAAGGTGTCCCTGCCAGTGGCAGGGGGTGGAATGAATGGTCTTAAAGTCCCTTCCAACCCAAACCATTCCATAATTCTATGATTCTGTGTTTAATTCCAGAATCAGGTGGAAAAGGTGGGGCTAGAAGCCACAGTGATGAGATCTGTGGATCTGTAGAGTCAGGCTTGCTAAAGCCTGGTTAACGTGAGGTTACTCGGTGAGTAAAACAGGGAGGATGTTGTTTGCACATGACACTGTTCTCCTTAAAATGCCCTCCCCTCTCCCTGCCGAGCAGAACCAGCTGGAGGGGGTCTAATAACACCCATCCCTCACCCTGACACCGCTCGTGACTCTGGCTCTGCCGCAATTACCTCAATTTGCTTTTTCAGACCAGGGCTCATTTTTAACTCCGCTTCGAGCGGGTGAAAAATCCTGTCGGGTGTCAGGTCAGGTCAGGGAGTGACACCCCAATCCCCGTCCCCTTCACCCACCCCGCAGGATGGTTGAAAGCACAACCCAAAGAGTGGGGAGCTGGGGCGGTGGGGGTGATCTCACAAGGGTGATGGGCAGAGTGGCTCACGGACACGTTTCAGGCTCATTTCCTCCCCTCCGGTGAGTCACCACATTTATCCGTGCACAGGCAGTGCCGGGCTGTGCTGACCTCCTGTAACCATCCCTGTGGACTGAAAGGGATGGGAAAAGGGGCGTGAAAATGGTTAAAAAATGGGCATTTGGCAGGGTTGCTTATACCAAGCCACCAGCTCTGGTTTGGCGCCGGGGTTTTGGCCAGGCTGGGGTTACAGCAACCCCTGAGGCCTTGGGAATTGGGATTAATCCCACAAATCCTGGACACCCAAGAAAAGACCCCTCCAGTGTGGAAGGGAGGGCTGCAAAGCCCAGCACCCAGTGAGACCCTTGTGCTCCCTCCTGCCAGGCTGGAGGTGCTGGAGTCTGTGCCAGTGCAGAGTGTGACAGCAGGGTGACAGTGAGCACAGCCCCGTCCTCCACTGCCAGCGGGGTCTGGGGGCCATGGAGTGGGCTCTGCCAACCCCACTGCTGGTGCTGGTCCTGTGCTCTGCAAGACTCGGCTTTATTGTCCCATATTCCATCTTGTTCAGGCAGGACCAACCAGTGTCTCGGACAAAGGGTCTGGCAGGAGATTTTGTACCTCAGCACAAGTGCCAGGCTGGATACAGCACTGCCCCGTCTTTAACACGTGGGGTGTTGGGGTCCTGTTGCTTGTCCTGGGGTGCAGAGACCCCTCAGAGCCCCTCCCTGCCCAGGGACAGCCTCAACAAAGGTGCCAAGGTCCTGGATGGATCCAAAGGAGGGTTTGGGGTCCTCCGGGACAGGAGGGGATCTCTCTGCCCTCGGAGCTGGTACCCCCCACCGGGGGGCTCAGGGACAGCTCGGCCGTGGTGGGAGCGGGGCCGGGCCACGCGGCTCCTGCTCTTTGTTAGAGCAAAGCAGGAGTCAGGCGGCTGCGGGAGCTGCCGGCACGAGCGGGAGCTGGGAATGGGCTGGATGGGTAATTCCCACTCACGGAGCGGGGTGGTGCCAGTGGGAGCCCAGCAGCCCCTCTGCCCCGGCTGCGGGGGGGTCCGTGAACAGGGCAGCTCCCAGCGAGACCAGCCCTGCGGCTCCTCTTCCTCACACAGGGCGAGGGGACACTCAGCGCTGCCGGGGTCGGGCCGCCCCCCAAACACGGTTCCCCTGCACCCCCCGAGCTGCTCCGTGCACACACAGCCTCTGCTTTTACCCCTCGCACAGCCCCTGGACCCCCCCTCACACACACGTGTGTGTGCTTGGACACACACGCGTGTCACACGCGTGTCACACACCTGTCACACCCATCTCGGTGCCGCCTGCTCACAAGCACCCGGTGCACGCCCACCCTCCCTCCTGCTGCCGCTGGCTCACACCCCGGGCACACTCAGATTCACACCCCGGGCACACTCACACTCATCCCTCGTGCACCCTCACTTTGCTGCTGGTTCACACGTGGCACACACTCGGTCCCGGCGCTGCCTCACCCCTGGTGCACACTCACACTCACACTCACACTCACACTCACTCCTGACGCACACACACAACCCTGGTGTGCACACTCAGCCCCGCTGCTGTCTCACACTCGGTGCACACCCACTCCCGGTGCACACCCGCTCCTCTTGCCCTCTCACACCTCGCACGTGCCGCACACTCGCCCCCGGCCCGCCCCGACTCCCGGTGCCCACCCACCCCGTGCCCACCCACCCCGTGCCCCGCTCTCACCTGACGATGCCGTACATGACCAGGACGTTGCCCAGCAGCCCCACCACGCACACCACGGAGTAGAGCGCGGTGATGACGATGGCGATCAGGATGGACGTGGCGTTCTTGGCCCTCTGCGGGCCCGTCTCGTTGCCCCCGTGCCCGGGCAAGGGGGCCCAGGCGGTGCCGTTGCCCCAGGGGGTGGCGGCGGCCGAGGGCAGCACCGAGGGCAGCACCGTGCTCAGCTCCATGGGCACATCCATGGGCAGCTCCATGGCCCGCAGGCTGCCGTGGCCCCGCCGGGACTCCCGGGGCTCACCCGAGCGCCGCGGGTTCGAGCCCCGCTCCCGCCCGGTGCCGATGCCGCTCCCGCACCCGCGCGGGGCCGGGGACGCTTTATAAAC
>NW_020916973.1:0-11371 GCF_003984885.1 Neopelma chrysocephalum | reverse complement strand
TGCCAGGAGGAGGAACTGGGCCATGGAGCTGCTGTTGGACATTTGTTTCTTTCCCCAAGGTATTTTGATCTGTTAGGAGGAAAAGTCACTGCTGAGTTAGACCAGGCTTCTGCAGTCAAACATTACATGTCTCACAGCCACCCCACTCTCAGGCTCTCTCTCCTCACTCAGACCTCCCTGCAGCTCCCTCCCCTGACCTCTGGCTTTCGCTGGCTGAGGGGACCATTGGAAGCAGGAACTCTGTGATGGGCTCCCAAGGATTCCTTCTTGCTCTGCTGGGAGAGAGAACTTGGAATGCAGGGTGATCTCAAATTAAATGTACTCGTGATACATCAAAGAGCTTCTCAACTTTGCTGTTTGCAATTTGCCCAAAAGAAGGACTGAGCTGAGGGAATTCTTTGTATTTGTTCACCCACTTGCACCTGCCACAGTTAGTAGTGGTTTTGGAGGTTTGAAATCCCTGACATTTCTACTGCACTGCAGGTCAAGTCTTGTGGGTTCTGGGGGGCACAGGGACGGTCCCTCAGTGCAGAGAGAAGAGCTGCTCTGCCCATCAGTCCTGTGCTCAGCTGCCCTGTGCTGCCAGCTTGGAGCTGGAGGAGCATCACACTCAACTGTTCCTTCAAAAGAAACTGCACAGAGATCCAGGAATCCATGTCCAAAAAACAGATTGACACACTCCTCACCTTTTCATCTCTCCCCTCCCAGAGTGAGACACAAAATGGTCATTGCAGCAGCCCAGAGCATTTGCATGGATTTAGCACTGAGGAGTTTTCTCCATGGGGATCCTGTGCAGCACAGAGATCCTATGGCAGAGCTGTGCCCTTCTGGAGGGCACCTGCAGCCCTGCAGGACACCCAGACAAACAGCTGAATACCCTGAAGTTGCCTGAAGGGCATTTGGGCACTTGGCTCCCCACAGCAGCACCCAAAGGGTTTGTGTCTGGACAGGAATCTGCCCCCCTCAAACCCCACACTAGCTCAGAAAACCCAGTGGTGAGAACAAGGAGAGCCCAGGCAGCAGGGGATGGCAGTGAAATGCCACAATGCTGCTGCCAAGGGAGGAGGGACACAGAGAGACAGCTGGAAATCAGGGCCTTGTCCTTGCCTGGGCTCTGGCTGCTGCAGGGCAATGCACAGCCCAGCCCCCATGGGCCTGAGGGCACAGGCTCTGCTTGGGCTGGGAAAGGAGCCCAGGGAGGAGCTGCTCAGGGAAGGGGTCTGTGCCACAGGGACAGCAGGGAGGGGCCCACATCCCCCTGCCCAGCACTTGTGGCAGCAGCTGCCTCTCCCTGCCTGCCTGTCTCTGGGTGAGGAGCTGTTCCTGCCAGTGCTGCCAGAGCCATCCCCAGCCCAGTGCCCAGGGGCAGCTCTGCCTGGGCAGGGGCTGCAGAGCAGATCCCAGACAGCCTGCGGTGGCTGGGAAGGGGGAGGTGTTCTGGGGGGATGTGTTTCCTGAGAAGGGCCCCTGGAAATGGAGGAGGTGGAGCTGAAGCTGTGAGGAGCCCTGACCCTGCAGCTGAAGGGCTCTGCCCAGCCCTGCCCTGCCATGAGGGGGCACTCCTTCCTCCCACACCTTCTCCCTGCAGGGCCATGGCAGCTCCTTGGCCGGGCTGAGAGCTGCCCCTGGCAGGCAGCAGAGTCCCTGCCCCAGCACACAGAGCCCTGGGGGCAGGACCCTGCTCTGCACCACAGCCCTGGGCACCCCTGGCTGCACCCCCACCTTCCCAGCCCACAGCCAGCCCTGGCACAGGGAACCTTCTTGCCCTGGGCCTCTGAGGGGGCAGCAGCAAGTCCTGCTCTGCAGCAGCTTCTCCTGCTGCACCCCAGCAAATCCAGCAGAGCCATCCTGACAGCTCCTGCCACTGCTGGCATTTGGCAGCTGGGACAGGCACTTGCAGGAACTCCCCTGCACTGCTCTGCAGCCAGAGCCTGAGCGTGGCAAAGGGCTGGCAAGGTTCCTGCCCTGAGCAGCTCTCCCCTGTCCTCCCACCCCAGGATCCCTTCAACCTCCTGCTCCCTTCTCCTCTCTGCCCTTGCTGCCTGCAGCTCCTGCCCTGCTCTGCCATGTGGCCACTTCCTCTGCACTGCAGCAACTGGGAGAGTCCTGCTGAAAGATCCTAGAAGCTGTGGGATGTGCCAGCTTTAGGAGATGCCTCCAGGAAGGCAAGTTGAACTTTCCTACATTCAGAGAATTCTTCATTCAAATCCTGGGAAGGTTTCTCACGTAGTGAGAGCTCAGTCACCTCCCAGCCCAGGCTGCCTCTCATCTCTCTGCCTTCTCTCCTGTGCCCTGGGTGCTGCAGGCAGTGCCCTCAGCCCTGCTGGGCTGTGCAGAGGAGCTGCTCACCAGCAGAGCTGTCTCTTTGAAGCTCTTCTTGCTTGCCAGGAGCTCCCTGTGTGCCAGGAGCCCGGCCCAGCTCAGCAGCACAGCAACAGCCCCAGGCAGCCCTTGCTCTGCCCCTCTGGGCTCCCTCCAGCTCTCCCTGGGGCTCCAGGGGAACCTGCTGGCACACAGCTGAAGGAAATCATGATGTTCCTTCTCTCAGCTGGGCACAGACACTTCTTTCAGCACTGTCATTTCTCCAAACACACACAGAGTTAAGTCCAAGAGTCCCCTTTTCATGTCCCATCATTAATCAGGAAACCCAGACAGGGCCCAGGAGGGATCTCCTTCACCTGCACTGAGGGAAAGGACTCAGCTGAGTCAACAGAGGTGTCTCCTTGTGGCTCTGCAGACCTGGGGCCAGAAGGACACTCAGCTCCCTCCACAACCCCCATGGGCTGGGATTCCTCCTGCCCCACTTCAGTGGGCCCAAAACAGGCCCCTGCAGGTGACTCCTTGTCCCAGCTGCCATGGGAATGAAGGAAGACCAAAGCCAGGAGTGACCTACTGGGACACAAACCCCTGATTCCTTCTGAGGGGCCAGAGGTGACTGAGATTCCTACTGGGAACTGCAGGCTCCAGTGGAGCAGTTCCTAGGGACAGGGCAGCAGCTGTGGGATCTTCTTGGAGGCTGCTGGGACATTGCTTTGGCCAACTTCAGTGGCAGAAGGTGCCCACATGTAGGACAGGGGAACCTGTCACTGTTCCTCCTGTCCAGGGCAGCCTGTAGAGGTGTTCAGGTGACCAAATGGAGTCAGGTGGCACAGGGAGAGAGGTCTCCCTCCTCTTCTTTTTCAGGGTATTTTCTACATGTCCTCAGAGTACAATGGCAGTTGTCTCCTGGACATCCCTTCAATGCTGAACCTAATTCAGGGCAGCTGAGCCTGCAATGAACAGCCAAAGAGGGGCCTGTAGTGCCAGGGGAGGTGCCAGGGCTCTGCAGCACAAGTGCAGCAGGTGCCATGGACAGCACAGGGCCTGTGCAGGAAGCCCGTCCCCATTCCCAGCAGTTGTGGGACAGGCACCACCCAGGGCTCCTCAGACACATTGGGTGCCTTTGGGGCAGGGAGTGAATCCCAGCCCTGCAGGGACACAAAGGCTGTCCCTTCTCTGCCCAGCTAAGGCCGGGCCAGGCACGAGTGCAAAGCACATCAGCCCAGGCTGTCCACACTTGTTTCCTCCCTCTGCTGGCTCTGCTCTCCCCCAGCATTTCAGCAGCATGTGCTGATCTCCTCAGAGATCAGGCCTGGGATTTTCCCCCTGGGCCTGAGTCCCAGCACGTCCACCCCCAAGGCCATTGTCAGCAAAGCCTCTGCACACCCCAGCTCTCGGGGCTTTCAGAGCAGCTTTCCCCACTGCAAGTCTGTTCTTACCCCCGGTGCCCCCGCTGAGGGGCTGCAGCCAGACAGGCCCCAATGCCCTGCGTGTGGGGCACAGGCAGGAGGAGCTGCAGCCCCAAGTCTCTCTTCATTCCACTGGGAGGCAATAACAGCCCAGGCCTGCTGAGACAGTTCCCAGGTTGCAGGGCTGTGGTGGGTTGGGAGAGAAGGCCAAGGAGACAGAGGAGAGAAAGAGCAGGAGAGAGGTGTCCTCAGTGTGAAGGAGCTTCTTGGACCTGTGGAGCTGCTCTAGGGGATGAACAAATTGGGTGAACGTTTGTGGGTGAGGGTCAGAGGAGAGACTGGTTTGGGTGACATTGTGGAGTGAGACAAAGAGCCCATTGAAGTTGGCTTTGATAACCCTGGAATTCACTGGAAAGGCACCAGGACAGGATGCAAAGAGTCCCATAGGTTTGTGCAGGGTCTTGGTGAAGACAGCCCTTGGCACACAGGTCTTTAGAGCACAGCTGGCAGGTTGGTGGACAAGAGGGAGGCTCATGTGCATCTGCTTCTGTCCAAGAGGAATCAAGAGGTTGCCATAATAACTGACCATAACAATGGGACTGTATGATGGTTGCCACGGTAACTGACTGTAGCAATGGGACTGTATTATGGTTGCCATGGTAACTGACCGTAGCGATGGAAATGTCTGATGGTTGCCATGGTAACTGACTGTAGCAATGGGAATGTATGATGGTGTCCATGGTAACCAAGCATAGCAATGGGCATTTATGATGGTTGCCATAGTAACTGACCATAGCAATGACAACATATACTGGTTGCCATGGTATCATACATCCCCATAGGAATGGGAATGTATGATAGTTGCCATGGTAACCAGCTGTAGTAATGGGAATGTGTGATGATTGCCATGGTAACTGACCATAGCAACAGGAATGTGTGAGGGTTGCCATGGCAACTGACCATAGAAACAGGAATGTGTGAGGGTTGCCATGGTAACCGACTGTACCAGTGGGAAGTATGATGGTTGCCATGGTAACTGACCATAGCAAGGGGAGGTATGATGGTTGCCATGGCAACTGACCATAGCAGTGGGGCCGATGATGGTTGCCATGGTAACTGATAGTAAAAATGGGATGTATGACGGTTTTTATGGTAACTGACTGTGGAAATGAGAATGTGTGATGGTTGCCATGGTAAGTGACTGTAGCAGTGGGAAGTATGTTGGTTGCTATGGTAACCGAATGTAGTAATGGGAATGTGTGATAGTTGCCATGGTATCACTGTACCTATGGGAATGTATGATGGTTGCCATAGTAACTGACTGTACGAATGGAATTGTGTGATGGTTGCCATGGTAACTGACCATAGAAACGGGAATGTGTGATGCTTACCATGGTAACCGACCTTAACAACAGGACTGTATGCTGGTTCCCATGGTAACCGACCATACAATTTGGAATGTATGATGGATGGCATGGTAACTGAGTGTAGCAACGGGAATGTATGATGGTTGCCATGGTAACCAACCATAGCAATGGGAATGTATGATGGTTGCCATGGTAACTGGCCATGGCAATGAAAATGTATGATTGTTGCCATGCTAACCGGCCATAGCAAAGGGAATGTGTTGTGGTTGTCATGGTAACCAACTGTAGCTATGTGAATGTATGATGGTTGCCATGGTAACCAACATTAGCAATGCGACTGTTAAGGGTTGCCATGGTAACTTGCCGTAGCTATAGGAATCTGTGATGCTCTCCATGATAACTGACCATAGCAATGGGAATGTATGATGGTTGCCATGGTAACCAACTATGGCAATGGGAAGTATGATGGTTTCCATGGCAACCGATCGTAGCAGGGGGAGGTATGATGGTTGCTATGGCAACTAACCGTAGCAATGGGAATGAATGATGGTTGTTATGGTAACCGAGCATAGCAATGGGAATGTATGATTGTTACCATGGTAACTGAGCATAGCAATGGGAATGAATGGGTGATGGTTGCCATGGTAACCGACTATAGCAATAGGAATGTGAGATGGTTCCCATGGTTACTGACCCTAGGAACAGAAATGTATGATGGTTGCCATGGTAATCGACTGTGGAAATGAGAATGTGTGACTGTTGCCATGGTAACTGATTGTAGCAGTGGGAAGTATGCTGGTTGCCACAGTAACTGACTTTAGCAATGGCAATGTTTGATGGTCGCCATGGTAACTGACCGTAGCAATGGGAATCTATGATGGTTCCATGGTAACTGACCCTGGCAATAGGACTGTATGATGGTTGCCATGGTAACTGATCATGGAAATGAGAATGTATGGTGGTTCCCATGCTAACTGACCGTAGCAGTGGGAAATATGGTGGTTGCCATGGTAACTGATCATAGCGATAGGAATATATGATTGTTGCCATGATTACTGACCATAGCAATAGGAATGTATGCTCGTTGCCATGGTAACCGACTGTAGCAATAGGATAGCATGATGGTTGCCATGGTAACTGACAGTAGCAGTGGAAAATATACTGGTTGCCATGGTAACTGACTGTAGCAATGGGATAGCATGATGGTTGCCATGGTAACTGACCATAGCAATAGGAATGTATGATGGTGACAATGGCCCACTGATTCCATCATTTTCCCCAGTGTCACAATGCACCCTTGATTCTATGAGGTTCCACAATGTCACAATGGACCCTTAATTCACTGAGATTCCACAATGTCCCGTTGGTTACCTTTGGTTCCAAAAGGTTCTGGGATGTCACAATGGCCCCTTGATTCCCTGACGTTCCACAGAGTCCCAGGGTCCTTTTGATTCCATGAGGTTCCACAGTGTCCCATGTTCCCTTTGGTTCCAGGAGGCCCCAGTGTATTCCAGTGGCCCCTGGATTCCATCAGATTCCAGTGTCCTGGGGTTCCCTTCTCTCCCTGAGTTTTGGCAGTGTCCCTGGGTCCCTTTGTTCCCAGGAGGTTCCTTTGTTTCCATCAGGCCCTGCCACGTCCCAGACTCCCTTTGGTTCCATGAGGTGCTACAGGGTCACAATGTCCCCTTTATTCCATGAGGTTTCTCCATGTCCCAGGGTTCCTTGCTTCCATGGGGTTCCACAGTGCCAAAATTTCCTGCTTCTTACCCTTCCAAAACTTGCGGGCCCATTCTATCCCTGCCTGGGATGGAGCACCATTGTGTTTCTGCAGGAATGGATCCATGGCCATCCTGCCACTGCACCAATTTAATCCTGCACAAACGTCACTGCAGGCCCGACACTGGAGGCAGGAACAGTCTGGGAACTACAGGCCTGCTCCCATTCAGCAGAGCCAGTGGGGGTCACAAAGAGCACAAGGGATTGACTGCAACCCCTGCAGTTCTCTGGCATTGCTGGGGACAAATGCAGGAACTCCCAGGAGCTCTGCAGAGCCCTGACAGTGCCACTGCAATCCCAAGCTGCATTGCCCGGCTCAACACTCAGCACAGCCAAGGCCACAACCCTTCCTGAAAGGTGTCCCTTCTGGGCAGGGCCAGGGGGACAAACACCTTCATCTGTCCCTGCAGATGTGTCCAACTCTCATCCCCCACTTAGGGACAAAGTCAGGCTACATTGGGTGTTTAGATTTGAATTTTTGTCACTGTTTTGTGCTTCCAACACACACACACCCCCCCCAGTCTGGGCAGAGTCTGGCCCCCCAAAGAACACCAGACCTGACTATTTGTGGCTCCCGCTGCAGTGGCTGCAACTTGGGCCACAATCTGTGCCAGGAGCAGAGAGGTCCCTCCCCACAGAACTTCTAGGCAATGGAGTTATTAGGAAAACAGGACAGGCTGGGGGGATCAGTTGTAGGGCACAGCCAGGGACATGTCTTGAGCATCCTCCTGTTTACCAGGACCAGTTTTTTCATTCCCTTTTCCCTCTGTTTTCTCATGCTTGTTCCTCCACAAACCACCGTGATCCCACCCTTCCCCTTCCTTTGTTTCTTTCCCAGACATCCCATGACAAGTCTTCCTCAGTCCCCAAATGTGCTTTCTTGTTGCCCATCATAAGTCTCAGACCCCGAGCATGAAAACCCCACCCACATTTGTGAGGTCGTCCTGGGAGGCTCTGCCATTGACCCCCGGGGTGAAACCTTCAGAGAAATATTTTGAAACTCTCTTTGAATTATTTTTTTACCTTTTGAGCTTAGAAGGGTTTCTCCAAAAGCATGGCAATTCATGTGTTAGATATGGTAATTCTTTGGAGAATGAGGTTGGGACTCAAAGAATCACAGAATGGTTGAAAGGGAGATAAAAGGTCATCTGGTCCAAGTCTCTGCACATGAACAATGACATCTTTTACTAATTGAAGTTACTCACATTCCCTGAGCTTGGACAAATGCAGGGATGGGACATTCACTTCTCTGGAAACCTCTTCCAGTTCTTGCCACCCTCATTGTTAAATATTTCTCCCTGTTATCAATATAAGACGCCAGTCTTTCAGTTTAAAGCCATTGCCTCATATTCTGCCACTACAGGCCTTGGTAAAACATATCTCTGTTTTTTCCTTAGACTATGAGCACTATGTGTTCATATGCAAACACTTTGGAAAGTACCCAGGGATCTCCCAAGAAAAGATTTGGAGGCCTCAAGAACATGACCACTCTGTAGGGACTAAGGGGCTCTGGGCTCCATGGTGTGGAGACTGAGGACAGCACAGGAGTAGCCAGAGAGGGCTTGAAGGGTGGGTCCTTTTGTCATAGCAGGAAAGAGCATGTGAAATAAAGAAATAATGCCAAGTTCAGCTGGAGATGTCCAAGCTGGAAACAAAGAGAAAGACGTTTCACTCTGAGGGCAATGGTGTGGTGGAACACGTCACCCAGAAGGAGTCTGGATGAGCCCAAGGCTTTGTGTGTGCAGGAAGAGCCAGGGAGG
This sequence comes from Neopelma chrysocephalum, assembly GCF_003984885.1. Lineage (NCBI taxonomy): Eukaryota > Metazoa > Chordata > Aves > Passeriformes > Pipridae > Neopelma > Neopelma chrysocephalum. Next base: position 2,740 of record NW_020916973.1, on the reverse strand, counting down.
ACGCAGAGATGTCAGTGCAGGAAGGTGCCAGCCAGGTGGGGCAGCCGGGGGGATGCCGACAGCCTGCAGGGAAAGGGGCAGGGCATGGACACCGTAGGACAGCCTGGGCTGGAGAGGAGAGAGGGATGGGGAGAAGCTGAAAGGCCCTGACAGAGCCCCCTCCTGCAGGCCTTTGGCCATGGCTGCTGTCTGTGGCCCTGATGCCAGGAGGAGACAAGTGGCCCTTGCAGCCCTGGGGCCTCATGGCCTCCTTGTCCCTGCTCAGCAGCCTGGCAGGTGCCACCCCATGGTCCTGCCCTTGGCATTGCACATCCCACATCCCAGTGCCCCAGGAAGAGCCCGGAGGAATGAGGCAGGGACAGGATCTGCCTTCCCAGGGGCTGGGGGTCAGGGTTTGGCCTTTTGGATCAAGGAAACAAGTCAATGTTTATTCAGCATCAGAGCCACCTTTCCCTTGCTTGTCCATCCTTGTCATCACTGTCTGCAGTTTTCTGCTCTAACTGGAACCTGGGGACACGTTCTCCGTTGTGTCCCTCAGTGGGACCCATTAGCACTACAAGAAACTTGAGTGTTTCAATCTCACTTTGACTTCTTGAAAAGTTGTTTGAACTTCCTCTCAGGGACTGAGTCTCATGTAAACAATGCCAAACCTCCTGAGGGTCATGAAATGCCTGGGGCTGTTGCTGTGCTGCTGAGCTGGGCCGGGCTCCTGGCACACAGGGAGCTCCTGGCAAGCAAGAAGAGCTTCAAAGAGACAGCTCTGCTGGTGAGCAGCTCCTCTGCACAGCCCAGCAGGGCTGAGGGCACTGCCTGCAGCACCCAGGGCACAAAAGCAAGGCAGAGAGAGGTTACACACAGCCTGGGCTGGGAGGGAATTTGAGAGGAAGATCCACTGCAGGAGGAATCTTTCCAGGCTTCCTCACGGTGAGTCAGCATGAAGGGCAATGTGTCTGCAGTTGGTGCAAAGATCTCCTAATGCTGGCACATCCCACTCCCTGCTGCACCATCCCAGGCACAGCCCAGCAGGGTTCCCTTCTGCCAGGGATGGTTGCAGGGTTGTGAAGCCAGGCTGTGCCACCCAGGCTGCCCCAAGCTGTCCTACAGAGCAGGGTCCTGCACCCAGGGCTGTGCCGGGGCAGGAGCTCTGCCACTGCCAGGGGCAGCTCTCAGCCGGGCTGGGGAGCTCCCTCAGGGCTGGGCAGAGGCTGGGGGTGGAAAGAGCAAAACCTGGCAGGGCAAGGCAGGTTTCTTCTGCTATCAAGTGAGAGTTTCATGGGTCAGGGCTGCTCACACAACCAGAGTACCCCAGGACATTTTCCAGGGGATACTTCAAGGGGAAGGTCCATGGAGGGATTTCTCTCAAGCTCTCAAGCCACATGCCTGGTGGTTTGAGTTTCAGAGGGAACTCTGAGGAGCTGCCCAGGGCTGAGAACAACTTCCTGGCACTGTTGGTGTCTGGGAGGTGGCACAGCTGGCTCAGGGTGACGCTGCCCTGAGTGCCCAGTAGGCTCTGCCCTGGCCTCTCCCAGCTGGACCCTCCCGGTGCATTTCCTTGGTTCTCAGCTTGCCCCTGGTCCTGAGGTTGTTCCCTCCTTCTCTCAGTCAGGCTCACTGGGCAGGGGAGTTCAAGCTACACAGTCCAACACTGATCCTGGGATTCCCCTATGGCAGGTGTGTCCCTGGGAATGAGACATTCCCAATGTCCTCTGCCCTGTGGGGCTGTGGGCAGTGAAGTCTGTGGGCCTGGGTAAGGAGCTCTTTTTCCCTCAATCAGACCCCGTCATTAGGACACTTGGCTCTTTTCTGAGGTGTCCTTCCAAGCTGGGAGCTGCCCTCGAGAATGCAAATCATCCTCACAGCACAGCTGTGTTCTCTGAAAGCCCCAGGGGAGAGGGGCAGAGATGCTGTGACCAGGCCAGGAGATGCTGTTGGGTTGGGGAGATGAGCCAAGGGTGTCCTTGGCTCCAAGTGTGGTGCTGAGCCCTTGAGACAGGCTGAGACCTTGAGGGGTCTGGGATGGATCCCTCTGCTCTCAACAGTGTCTGGTGGTTTTTCAGACCAAACTGGGAGTGTGATCAATGTCCATCTCAGGAAGGAGCAAAGCCAGGGCAGTTTGGAACAGGAGAGGGACAGACCAGCTCCCCTCACTCTGCATGAAGCCCCAGACAATCCTGCCTGGCAGCACCTGCTCTATTCTCCCTGAGAGTATCAGGAGTGCTGAGGGGTTCTGACATCCAGGAACACTCCTCAGGAGAGATGAGAGGGGTCGAAAAAAACCCCAAAAGGCAAACAAAACAAACCTGTGACACTGCCTTCTGCTGTCCTGGTTTTTCTCACAAACTGGGAGTGCAGATGCTGACAAGCCCTTTTGCACTGGGAGCAGTTTCATCTGACACAGCTGAACACCAGGATGGGCCCCTGTGCCCACCATGCCCATGACCCCACTGGTGCAGAGCAGGGCTGACCCCTCACAGCCAGTGGGCAGAGGGTCTGCTCCTCCTGGAAGATGTAGTGAGCCCCAACCAGGGCTCCAGCCATGGAGCTGAAGGAGAGACCCTTAGAAAAGGAAAACCAATGGAGCAGTGAGAGGGGTGTTGGAAAGCGGCTTTGTGTTTTTCTCAGAATGTTCTGCCCTAACTTGTCACTGCTATTTCCTATTTGAACAGTTCCCCATGTCTAGAGGCAGCAGATGTCCAACAGCAGCTCCATCACCCAGTTCCTCCTCCTGGCATTGGCAGAC
>NW_020916972.1:0-2662 GCF_003984885.1 Neopelma chrysocephalum | reverse complement strand
GAGAGCTCCCTGCAGGAGGAATCTTGGCAGGGCTGCACACGGTGAGTCTGTGGCTGCAGGGCAGTGCAGGGACAGCTCCTGGAGGCATCTCCTAAAGCTGGCCCAGCCCCAGCTGATGGGATGGGTGAGCAGAGGCTGTTTTGGGGCAGTTTGGCAGAGCTGTGAAGCCGGGGGTGCAGCCAGGGGTGCCCAGGGCTGTGGGGCAGAGCAGGGTCCTGCAGCCCAGGGCGCTGTGCTGGGCAGGGACTCTGCTGCCTGCCAGGGGCAGCTCTCAGCCGGCCCGGGGAGCTGCTCCCAGGGCTGGGGCACAAGGGCTGTGGGCAAGGAGCAAACCTGGCAGGGGAGGGAGGATCTTTTCCATATCTTGCTCTTGCAGGGTCAGACCTGCTCACAGTTCCACACCACTGCATGATATTTAATGGAGAATTTTTTGCAAAGCTCAGAAAAGACAGGGGCTACAGGAAAGGAATTAGTCCTGAGGTGTGTTTCCTGCTTAGGCATTGTAGCAGAGACATTGTTCTCTCAGTTCAGGAGGCTGCACTGAAATTCCAACTCTTTTACTCTCAGAGATGAATATTTCAGGCAGGATCAGAAATGAGCACAGGATCCTGGGCAGTGCTGAGCCTTCCCTTGGGGGTGGGCACTCTCCTGTCCCAGCCCTTGGCTTCTCTGTGGGAGGGCTCCTGTCCTGCTCTGTCCAGCACAGCTGCACCTCTGGGCTGGCACAGGGGACACTTCACAGAGCTGCCCTTCCAAGCAGCGCTGCCCTGCTCTCAGCACAGATCTTGGTGGGGTTTGTAAAGATGAATCTGTGTGTGAAGTCCTCTTCAAGGCAGCCCAAGGGAAAGTGCAGGGCAGATGGGAAACAGCCTGAGAGGCACTGCAGCTCCCCCGGCTCTGCAATAAGCAAGGGAGAGCTCAGCTCTTCTGCCTGTCCTGTCTCAACATTCTTCAGATTTGTCATCAGAAAAATTTGCTCCTTAAAGGAACACCCCCCAGGTGTTAACAATTTTAAACAAAAAACCCTGTAAAAATTATTTTTGGGATACACTGTGCCTCTCTCCTGCAGCCCAAATTGCTCCAAGACAACAGTACAGGAATTGAACTTTTCCATCAAAGCTGGGTTCCATGTGACATCCCCTGTGATCATGAGAGCTGTCCCAAACCAGCTCCATGTCTGCACTGCAGCAGAGCAAAGCTGAGTCCTTGGCAGCACATGGCCAGAGCTCCTGCTCCTCACAGCACCCTGAGAGAGCACAAACCAGAGAAAAGCAATGCCTTGACTTGGAGGGGATTTCCCTGAAAATTGCACTGGCTTTGCTGAGCGGGGGCTGTCTTAATTGTTCCTTGCGCTTTCCTTTTCTGAACAGACCCTGTCCTAAGGAAGCAAATGTGCAACAGCAGCTCCTTCACCCAGTTCCTCCTCCTGGCATTTGCAGACAGGCGGGAGCTGCAGCTCCTGCACTTCTGGCTCTTCCTGGGCATCTCTCTGGCTGCCCTCCGGGCCAACGGCCTCATCCTCAGCGCCGTAGCCTGCGACCACCACCTGCACACCCCCATGGGCTTCTTCCTGCTCAACCTCTCCCTCACAGACCTGGGCTGCATCTGCACCACTGTCCCCAAAGCCATGCACAATTCCCTCCATAACACCACAACCATCTCCTACACAGGATGCACTGCCCAAGGGTTTCTGTTTATGTTTTTCATGTCAGCAGAGTTTTCCCTCCTCACCATCATGTGCTACGACCGCTACGTTGCCATCTGCAAACCCCTGCACTACGGGACCCTCCTGGGCAGCAGAGCTTGTGCCCACATGGCAGCAGCTGCCTGGGCTGCTGGCCTTCTCAATGCTCTGCTGCACACAGCCAATACATTTTCCCTGCCCCTGTGCCAGGGCAATGCCCTGGGCCAGTTCTTCTGTGAAATCCCACACATCCTCGAGCTCTCCTGCTCACACTCAGGCTACCTCAGGGAAATTGGGCTCATTGTGTTTAGTGCCTGTTTAATATTTGGTTGTTTTGTTTTCATTGTTTTCTCCTATGTGCAGATCTTCAGGGCTGTGCTGAGGATCCCCTCTGAGCAGGGACGGCACAAAGCCTTTTCCACGTGCCTCCCTCACCTGGCTGTGGTCTCCCTGTTTGTCAGTACCTCATTCTTTGCCTACCTGAAGCCCCCCTCCATCTCCTCCCCATCCCTAGATCTTATTGTGTCAGTTCTGTACTCGGTGGTGCCTCCAGCACTGAACCCCCTCATCTACAGCCTGAGGAACCAGGAGCTCAAGGATGCCATGGGGAAACTCATAACTGGGTGTTTTTCACAAGCAATAAACTCTTTCTTCTGCATGTTATGTACCTCATTAAAGGCCGGTCCTGTTATGGACTTCATTAAAGGCCCACCATAGCTTCTCTATTTTTTGCTCCTGGTAGGGGTGTTATTTTTGTGAGAATTTGTTCACACCAAAAAATCTTTATATATATAAAGACATATATGAAGAGAGATATATATATCTTTATATATATTTTTATATATATAAACACCATTTTCAATTCAGTGTTTGCCTTTCTAGTCTGGCTCAGAGGCTGTACAAATTAGGAATTGTACTCACTGTGTGCTTAAACCAAATAAAGAACTCTGCATTGGTTTGTTTGCCTGACATCTTTCC
>NW_020916971.1:0-1053 GCF_003984885.1 Neopelma chrysocephalum | reverse complement strand
GGGATGCTGGGGATGCTCTAGTGGTTGCCATGGTAACACAGCCACCAGTGGGTTGCCAAGGGGATGCTGGGGACGCTCTGATGGTTGCCATGGTGACCCAGGGCGGTTGCCAGGGGGGTGCTGGGGATGCTCTAGTGGTTGCCATGGTAACACAGCCACCAATGGGTTGCCGGGGGGATGCTGGGGACGCTCTGGCGGTTGCCATGGTGACCCAGAGTGGATGCTGGGGATGCTCTGGCGGTTGCCATGGTGACCCAGGGCAGTTGCTGGGGGAGGATGTTGGGGATGCTCTGGCGGTTGCCATGGTGACCCAGGGCGGATGCTGGGGATGCTCTGGCGGTTGCCATGGTGACCCAGAGTGGATGCTGGGGATGCTCTGGCGGTTGCCATGGTGACCCAGGGCAGTTGCCGGGGGAGGATGCTGGGGACGCTCTGGCGGTTGCCATGGTGAGCCGGGGGCGCGGTTGCCATGGTAACTCACGCAGCAGGTACTCGGCACTGTCGTGGTCGTACTCCATGTCCTCGGGGAAGTGGTTGATCCGCAGGCACAGCCCCCGGTGCAGCCCTGAGGGGACACCGGGGGACATTGGGGACACCTTGGGGTGACAGGGATGCCCCGGGGACATTTGGGGACACTGGGAGGACATTGGGGACACCTCGGGGTGACAGGGACACCTTGGGGACATTGGAGGGACAGGGACACCCAGGGGACACCCTGAGGACATTGGGGACACCCTGGGGACATTGAGGGACATTGGGGGGACGTTGGGGACACCTTGGGGTGACAGGGACACCTTGGGGGGACAGGGACACTCTGGGGACATTGGGGACACCCAGGGGACATTGGGGGGACATTGGGGACACCTCGGGGTGACACGGACACCCTGGGGACACCCAGGGGACATTGGGGACACCACAGGGTGACAGGGACACCCTGGGGACATTGGGAACACCTTGGGGACATTGGGGACACCTTGGGGTGACGGGGACACCCTGGGGATGTTGTGGGGACAGGGACACCCAGGGGACACCCTGAGGACACTGGGGACACCT
>NW_020916970.1:0-2206 GCF_003984885.1 Neopelma chrysocephalum | reverse complement strand
AGCCACAGTGCTTTCAGGGGCAGGGGGTGATGGGCTCTAAAGGCTGGGGAGCCCTGAGCCCTCAAGGCAGCTGGGGCCCGTACCTGTCACAGGAGGGGGCACAGCGCAGGAGGCTGATGGCGACATCCGCGGGGTGTGCCTGGGTCAGTGCTAGAATGGTGTTATCCAGCACGTGCCCAGCAGACACATTGGAGCTCAGCCACCAGTGGATGGACCTCACCACAGCAGGCACCTGGAGGGGACACAGGGCAGAGTTGGAGAGCTGCCAGAGGGAGCAATTCCCCAGCTTCCCCTGAGAAGTGCTTCCCTTCCCACCACACTGTGCCAGCCTCAAGGACTGAGGGGCCCAGCACACCCAGCTTGAGGGCCCACACAATCCCTGCCCACAGGCTGCTTACTTGAGCAGGGACAACTCCCTCATCAAGAAAGGCCGGACTGGGAGCATCGGGCAGGCTCTGAATGGGTGTCCTGACAGTGGCTGCGATGCCCTCAGTCATTGGACTGTCAGCCTTGGCCTTGAGCTCGGTTGGGATGGGCTCAGGCCGTGCCATGACCTTGGCTGGTGAGGTCCTGGCCTTCCTACGCCGCACGGGCTTGGATTTCCGCACCCTCTGCAGGAGAACAAAGGGCAAGGAAGAGAGGGATGTGCCATGGTGAGCTACTACAGCGGTGCCAGGCTGAGCAGTGACAGCAGGCCCAGCCCAGGAGGCCGTGGCTGCAGGTACCTGTGATGCTCTGCGGAAGTGGCCACGGGTGCGGCCCTGCTCCTGTGTCCAGTCTCGTCCTGGATCTGGCAAAGAGCGAGCGCGGTCAGAGCTGAGGGGCTGCGGGACAGGCCGGAGAACACGGCCCAGCCCCAGCCTGCCCAGTGCATGGAGCTGCAGGGGATCTGCTTCAGGCTCTCGTCCCCTCTCCCTTTCCCTGGCCATGTCCACAGGAGATGGGAGGGCAAGAGGCCCATCTGGCTGTAGCCACCAGCCCTGTGGCCCAGCTGTGCCACTCACCCTCCGGCAGGGGCTGGAACTGCTCCACCTCCTCAGGGTGCTGTACCGGGGGGAATCCAGGGCTTTCCTCCTCCTTCTTCACCCACGCCAGCTTGGGCACCCTGGGGGGTCTCTGCTCCATGCTTCTCTCTGGCTTTATGATGACCTGCAGGAGATGTGGCACAGAAAAGCTCTGGATCACCTAAAAAGTACCTTGAAGGCAGTTGCAACAAAGGACTCTTGGGAATGCTCTGGGTCATCAAGTCCCACAGTCTGGCCTGGAGGGGACATGGGGCAGTTGGAGAGTTGCCAGAGGGACCAACTTGCCCACTTTCCCCAGAGAAGTGTTTCCCTTCCCACCACGCTGTGCCGGCCTCAAGGATGGAGGATAAAGGGGCCCAGCAGACCCAGCTTGAGGGCCCACAGAATCCCTGCCCACTGAATCCCTGCCCACAGGTTGCTTACTTGAGCAGAGATGAGTCCCTCAGAAAGAAATTCCACACTGGGATCATCGGCCAGGCACTGAGCGGGTGTTGTGTCAGTGTCTGCGATGCCCTCAGTCCCTTGGGGGTCAGCCTTGGCCTTTAGCACAGTTGGGTCAGGCTCAGGCTGTGCCATGACCTTGGTTGCTGAGGCCTTGGCCTTCCTACGCCGCACAGGCTTGGATTTCCGCACCCTCTGCAGGAGAACGAAGGGCAGGGAAGAGAGGGATGTGCCATGGTGAGCTCTGACAGAGGTGCCAGGCTGAGCAGGGACAGCAGGTCCAGCCCAGGAGGCCGTGGCTGCAGGTACCTGATCAACTCTGCAGAAGCGGCCACGGCCATGGTCCTGCTCCTGTGTCTGGTCCCGTCCTGGATCTGGCAAAGAGCGAGCGCGGTCAGAGCTGAGGGGCTGCGGGACAGGCCGGAGAACACGGCCCAGCCCTGCGCTCCACAGGCAGGGCCAGCCCCGGGATGCCCAGTGCATGGAACTGCCGGGGGATCAGCTCCAGGTCCTCCTCCCTTTCCCAGGACGTGTCCACAGGAGATGGGATGGCAAGAGGCCCATCTGGCTGCAGCCACCTGCCCTGTGACCCAGCTCTGCCACTCACCCTCCTGCAGGGGCTGGAACTGCTCCACCTCCTCAGGGTGCTCTGCTGGGGTAGCCACAGGGCTTTCCTCCTCCTTCTTCACCCACGCCAGCCTCGGCACCCTGGGGGGTCTCTGCTCCGTGCCTCTCTCTGG
>NW_020916969.1:0-1179 GCF_003984885.1 Neopelma chrysocephalum | reverse complement strand
GAGCTGCAGCTCCCGCCTGTCTGTGAATGCCAGGAGGAGGAACTGGGCCATGGAGCTGCTGCTGGGCATTTGCTGATTCTTAGGACAGGTCTGTTTAGAAAAGGAAAGCACAGGGAACAATTAAGACAGCCCCCTCTCAGCAAAACCAGTGCAGTTTTCAGGGAAATCCCCTCCAAGTCAAGGCATTTCTTTTCTCTGGTTTGTGCTCTCTGAGGGTGCTGTGAGGAGCAGGAGCTCTGGCCATGTGCTGCCAAGGACTCAGCTTTGCTCTGCTGCAGTGCAGACATGGAGCTGGTTTGGGACAGCTCTCATGATCACAGGGGATGTCACATGGAACCCAGCTTTGATGGAAAACTTAAATTCCTGTGCTGTTTTCTTGGAGCAATTTGGGCTGCAGAAGAGAGGCACAGTGTATCCTTAAAATAATTTTGACTGGGTTTTTTGTTTAAAATGGTTAACACCTGGGGGGTGTTCCTTTAAGGGTCAAATTTTTCTGATTCCAAATCTGAAGAGTGTTGAGACAGGACAGGCAGAAGGGCTGAGCTCTCCATTGCTTATTGCAGAGCCAGGAGAGCTGCAGTGCCTCTCAGTCTGTTTCCCATCTGCCCTGCACTTTCCCTTGGGCTGCCTTGAAGATGACTTCACACACAGATTCATCTTTCAAACCCCACCAAGATCTGTGCTGAGAGCAGGGCAGCGCTGCTTGAAAGGGCAGCTCTGTGAAGTGTCCCCTGTGCCAGCCCAGAGGTGCAGCTGTGCTGGACAGAGCAGGACAGGAGCCCTCCTGCAGGGAAGCCAAGGGCTGGGACAGGAGAGTGCCTACCCCCAAGAGAAGGCTCAGCATTGCCCAGGATCCTGTGCTCATTTCTGATCCTGCCTGAAATATTCATCTCTGAGAGGAAAAGAGTTTGAATTTCAGTGCAGCCTCCTGAACTGAGAGAACAATGTCTCTGCTACAATGCCTAAGCAGGAAACACACCTCAGGACTAATTCCTTTCCTGTAGTCCCTGTCTTTTCTGAGCTTTTCAAAAAATTCTCCATTCAATATGGTGTAGTGGTCTGGAGCTGTGAGCAGGTGTGACCCTGCAACAGGAAAACATGGAAAAGATCCTCCCTCGGCTGCCAGGTTTGCTCCTTGCCCACAGCCCTTGTGCCCCAGCCCTGGGAGCAGCTCCCCGG
>NW_020916968.1:0-13589 GCF_003984885.1 Neopelma chrysocephalum | reverse complement strand
CTGTTGCCATGTGCACTTGGCCTTATTACCTTGGATCCTGAGCCCCTATGCCACAGGACATCCCTCCCAGAGCCCAGGCCCTTCTCCTGGGGGTCACTGCAGAGCTGAGCAGATCCAGGTCACCTCCCATTCCTCTGCCAACCCCCTGGGCCTGCTCTGGGCCCTCCAGGTCCTTGCCCTGCTCCCAAGGGCTGTGGGGGTGCTTAATGGTCAGGGCTTGGGGTTTAGAGCTCAGGGTCGGGATCAGGCAGAACTTTGGGAGGTTTGTTGTTCTGCTGGCAGTGTCTGGTTCATGATTAGGGGAAGAGCTTTTTGGTCTGGGTTAGGATTAAAGCTTGACTTTTCATACTGGTAATACAGGTTTGGGATTGGGGTGGGCATTGAAGTACAAGTAAGAGTCTGGAGTTCTGGGTTTGGGATTTGCCTTTGAGGTCAGGTTGAGCAGTGGATTCCTTTCATTGGGAGGGGCAGCACTTTTGGGTAGTGTTGGGGCTTGAGGTTACAAAGAGGGTAACGTTCCATCAGGAATTTTTGCACAGTTAGTGTTTCAGCATCCTCAGAATGACCCAAACTTGTTTTTACCTCATCAAAATCTTTCTTCTCCATTGTCCAAGCCCCTCTGTCCTTCCCCATTTATCTTTTCTCTTTTAGCCTAGTTCCTCTTTACCTCCTCAAAACATGCATCTGGGCAGGGTCAGCTTTGTGATGACACTCATGGAATTAAGAGACTATTGGGACACTGCAGGGCCTCATGGAAACCAAGGAACACAGGGACACTGTGAAAGCTCATGGAACCAGGGGACCATTTAACATTTGGGGCCTTGCGGAACAAAAGGAACCCTGAAATATTTTGGAACCTCATGGAACCCGGGAGCGATTATTGTCACTGTGATGCCTCATGGAAACAAAGAAACCCTGGGACACACTGGAACCTCATAAAATCAAGAGGCCACTGCAACACTACAGGGCCTTTTTGGACTCAAATGGACCTTGGGACACTGGGGAACCCTACGGAATCAAGGGGCCATTGTGACACTGGGGAAACTTGTGGAAAAATTGAACCTATGGACACTGTGCAACTTCATGGAATCAAGGGCTCACTCTGACACTGAGGATACCAGGTGGACTCAAGGGACCACTGTGACACTACAGGGCATTCTGGAGCCAAAGGAACCTGGGGACACTGTGCAGCCTCATGGAATCAAGGGGTCATTTTGATACTTAAGAGCTTCATGGAAACAAAACAAAATCCAGGCTTCTCCAGGTCCTGAGGGTGATTCAAAAGGGAGGCAGCAGTGATTTCTCCCTACAGACCCACCACTCCAGTGGTCTCTTCCTGTAGTTCACGGGTGTCCTGAGCATTTTGTCCGGTGCCTCCCTGCCCTGAAGGTTTGTGGCCATCAGGCTGGAGCTGAGGGGGTTGGGCAGGTGCCTGAGGAGGGTGTAGAACAAGGGCTGTGTCCAGCTCAGCCAGGAGGGCTGTGCTGGGCAAGGATGAGGAGGCTGCAGAAAACAGTGGCCCTGGGGAGGTGAGAGGAGCAGGTGGAGAGACCTTGTGCCTGCCCACGCTGGGCAGGAGCTGCCCCCAGATGGCAGCTCTGAAGCACTCACAGGATGTCCCTGTGAACAGGAGGGGAAGACTGGATCTAGAAGTGAAACCTGGAAAGCAGAGAGCAGGAGTGACATGGTGTCACTGCAGGAGAGTTCCAGCCCTGGAGCAAGGTCACAGAAGAAGTGACCCAGTACATGAGGGTCACAAAAACTGTCTGGGAGAGGAAGGAAATGGTGACTGTTGATGACAGAAAGGCCCCGAGCCAGGGTGCAGCTCTGCTGGAGACAACCCTTCCAGTGCATGGGTCTTGCAGAGTGCAGGGTTGGCAAAAGAGCCCAGTGCTGGTCATGGGATGGGGCCACAGCAGGAAACACTCTGCATGTGCCAAAGGTGCAGGAAATGGCATTGATAGTGCTGGAAGCAGAGGTTGTGCTGTCCCCAGTCAGGGGACACTCAGGGTGGTGGAGCTGTAGCAGCCTCATTTACCTTTTAGGGGAAACTCCACTGATGATATCGTACTGTCCGAGTCCCTTCTATCAATGGGTATATTTGGCTCTTAACTTCAAATTCTTTATCTCCTTTGGCTTCTTTATGTTCCCTCTCCCCTACTTGGATTCCTGTGAGTGAGAGCATTTCTTTGTGTTTGGTGCTCACTGAAGCTGTGCAGGCTGCTCAGAGGGTGACCCATGGAGCTGTGGGTGCCTCTGGCTGCATCCCAGTGCCCAGCTGTACTCTGTGCTTTGGGAAAGGGTAGAAGTGCCTCTGCTGGAGGGCAGTGCCGCTCCTGCCTGCAGAGCCCTTCCTGCCTGCACAGGGGCAATGCTGCCCAGCCGGGCTGCTTTCCTGCTGGGCAGGGAAAGGGATGGGCCAGAAGGCAGGGCAGGGATGGAGCAGACATGCTGAAGTGTCCTCAGTGCAAAGCAAACGTGGACTTCTGAGTTGGTCCCTTGATGTCCCTCCATGGAGGGACAACCCACCTCTTGCAGGTGGGGTGAGAGGCCTGGGCTGGGAATGGGGGTTGCAGGGGCTGCTCTGTGACAGTGGCCCTGGGGCACCTTCCCAGGCTGTCCCTGGAATGAAGGCACAGCCCAGTCCCTGCTCTGCTGGTCTCTCAGGGCTGTGCCAGGAGCTCTGGCTGTGCAAGGACACTGCTGGGTGCCCCCACCCTGCACACTCCCACTCTCAGCTGGGCACTGGCATTTGCTTTGCCAGGGCATTCCTGGAGCACATTGCTGACAGTGACTGTGGAGGAAGAGCCTGAAGCCTTCCTGCCCTGCCCTCAGGAGATGCCCTTTGCTGATGGAGCTGCTGGTGTGGAGCCCAGCTCTGTGCCAGCAGTGCCCAGGGCCTGTCCCTGCCTGTGATCCCAGCATGGACACACAGCAGGACTGTGCCCAAGCTGCCAGAGCACTCAGGCCTTGCACCCACAGCAGGGCTGGGAAGGACAGTGTGGAGTTGGAAAGAGCAGATGTGGAAGGAGTAAGTGCCCTTGTCCCTGGCTGTGCTGCTGTGCTGGGAGTCTCTTCCCTCCAGCTCTGCACACAGGCATGGCCCCTGCAGCTCCAGAGAAGGGCTGAGGAAGCGTCTTGGACACTCGGGTCAGGGCAGGGAACTTTATTCTACTCAAATGTACAGAAAAGAAACCTTATGAAAGTCTTTGAATTACAGAAGGATAGTAGATATTGATGTAGAAATCCTATGAGCAATGCCATTGATTTGCAGATAACATTATAAGAGTAGAAAAAGAGTAAGGAAACATATTGACGATAAAAGGGACATATAGGAGAAAAAAGGCTTAGATTGCAACAAGTTACATTTGGAATGTTCTGCAGAAGAAAAGACACACTTTATTATTGCCTCTAAATCCAGCCATCAGTTTCCTCAAGGTATCCTTGAGCTCCTGGTTCCTCAGGCTGTAGATGAGGGGGTTCAGTGCTGGAGGCACCACCGAATACAGAACTGACACTGCCAGGTCCAGGGATGGGGAGGAGATGGAGGGGGGCTTCAGGTAGGCAAACGTGGCAGTGCTTAGGAACAGGGAGACCACAGCCAGGTGAGGGAGGCACGTGGAAAAGGCTTTGTGCTGTCCCTGCTGAGAGGGGATCCTCAGCACAGCCCTGAAGATCTGTACATAGGAGAAAACAAGGAAAATGAAAGAACAAAACCCTAAACAGGCAGTAACCACAATGAGCCCAATTTCCCTGAGGTAGCCTGAGTGTGAGCAGGAGAGCTTGAGGATGTGTGGGAGTTCACAGAAGAACTGGCCCAGGGCATTGCCCTGGCACAGGGGCAGGGAAAATGTATTGGCTGTGTGCAGCAGAGCATTGAGAAAGCCAGTGGCCCAGGCAGCTGCTGCCATGTGGGCACAAGCTCTGCTGCCCAGGAGGGTCCCGTAGTGCAGGGGTTTGCAGATGGCAACGTAGCGGTCGTAGCACATGGCGGTGAGGAGATAATACTCTGCTGAGATGAAGAAATAAAAGAAAAAGACCTGTGCAGCACATCCTGTGAAGGAGATGGTTGTGTTGTCCCAGAGGGAATTGTGCATGGCTTTAGGGACAGTGGTGCAGATGCAGCCCAGGTCTGTGAGGGAAAGGTTGAGCAGGAAGAAGCCCATGGGGGTGTGCAGGTGGTGGTCGCAGGCTACGGCACTGAGGATGAGACTGTTGGCCAGGAGGGCAGCCAGAGAGATGCCCAGGAAGAGCCAGAAGTGCAGGAGCTGCAGCTCCCACCTGTCTGCAAATGCCAGGAGGAGGAACTGGGTGAGGGAGCTGCTGTTGGACATTTGCTCCTTCCCCAGGGTCTTTTGATCTGTTTAGGAGGAAAAGTCACTGCTGAGTTAGACCAGGCTTCTGCATCCAAACATTACACATCTCACAGCCACCCGACTCTCAGGCTCTCTCTCCTCACTCAGACCTCCCTGCAGCTCCCTCCCCTGAGCTCTGCCTTTTGCTGGCTGAGGGGACCATTGGAAGCAGGAACTCTGTGATGGGCTCCCAGGGACTCCTCCTTGCTGTGCTGGAGAAGGAACCTGGAATGCACGGTGATCTCAAATTAAATGTACTCGTGATACATCAAAGAGCTTCTCAGCTTTGCTGTTTGCAATTTGCCAAATGAAGGACTGAGCTGAGGGAATTCTTTGTATTTCTTCACCCACTTGCACCTGCCACAGTTAGGGGTGGTTGTGGAGGTTTGAAATCCTTGACAATTCTATTGCACTGCAGGTCAAGTCTTGTGGGTTCTGAGGGGCACAGGGACAGTCCCTTAGTGCAGAGAGCAGAGCTGCTCTGCCCATCAGTCCTGGGCTCAGCTGCCCTGTGCTGGCAGCTTGGAGCTGGAGCAGCATCACACTCAACTGTTCCCCTACAGAGAAACCGCACAGACATCCAGGAATCCATGTCCAAAGAACAGATGGACACACTCCTCACCTTTTCATCTCTCCCCTCCCAGAATGACACACAAAATGCTCCTTGCAACTGCCCAGAGCATTTGCATGGATTTAGCACTGAGGAGTTTTCTCCATGGGGATCCTGTGCAGCACAGAGATACTATGGCAGAGCTGTGCCCTTCTGGAGGGCACCTGCAGCCCTGCAGGACACCCAGGCAAACAGCTGAATACCCTGAAGGTGCCTGGAGGGCACTTATGCACTTTGCTCCCACGGACACATCCCCACAGCAGCAACCAAAGGGTTTGTGTCTGGACAGGAATCTGCCCCTGCCCCCCCCCCAAACCCCACACTGGCTCAGAAAACCCACTGGTGAGAACAAGGAGAGCTCAGGCAGCAGGGGATGGCAGTGAAATGCCACAATGGTGCTGCCAAGGGAGAAGGGACACAGAGAGACAGCTGGAAATCAGGGCCCTGTCCTTGCCTGGGCTCTGGCTGCTGCAGGGCAATGCAAAGCCCAGCCCCCGTGGGCCTGAGGGCACAGGCTCTGCTTAGGCTGGGAAAGGAGCCCAGGGAGGAGCTGCTCAGGGAAGGGGTCTGTGCCACAGGGACAGCAGGGAGGGGCCCACATCCCCCTGCCCAGCACTTGTGGCAGCAGCTCCCTGTCCCTGCCTGTCTGTCTCTGGGTGAGGAGCTGTTCCTGCCAGCAGCCCCTCCCTGTGCCCAGCTCAGCTCCCTGCCAGTGCTGCCAGGGCCATCCCCAGCCCAAAGCCCAGGGGCAGTTCTGCCTGGGCAGGGGCTGCAGAGCAGATCCCAGACAGCCTGCGGTGGCTGGGAAGGGGGAGGTGTTCTGGGGGGATGTGCTTCCTGAGAAGGGCCCCTGGAAATGGCAGGAGGTGGAGCTGAAGCTGTGAGGAGCCCTGACCCTGCAGCTGAAGGGCCCTGCCCAGCCCTGCCCTGAGGGGTCACTCCTTCCACCCACCCCTTCTCCCTGCAGGGCCGTGGCAGCTCCTTGGCCGGGCTGAGAGCTGACCCTGGCAGGCAGCAGAGTCCCTGCCCCAGCACACAGAGCCCTGGGGGCAGGACCCTGCTCTGCACCACAGCCCTGGGCACCCCTGGCTGCACCCCCACCTTCCCAGCCCACAGCCAGCCCTGGCACAGGGAACCTTCTTGCCCTGGGCCTCTGATGGGGCAGCAGCAAGTCCTGCTCTGCAGCAGCTTCTCCTGCTGCACCCCAGGAAATCCAGCAGAGCCATCCTGACAGCTCCTGCCACTGTTGGCATTTGGCAGCTGGGAGAGGCACTTGCAGGAACTCACCTGCACTGCTCTGCAGTCAGAGCCTGAGCGTGGTAAAGGGCTGGCAAGGTTCCTGCCCTGAGCAGCTCTCCCCTGTCCTCCCACCCCAGGATCCCTTCAACCTCCTGCTCCCTTCTCCTCTCTGCCCTTGCTGCCTGCAGCTCCTGCCCTGCTCTTCCTTATGGCCACTTCCTCTGCACTGCAGCAACTGGGAGAGTCCTGCTGAAAGATCCTAGAAGCTGTGGGATGGGCCAGCTTTAGGAGGAGCCTCCAGGAGGGCAGGTTGAAGTTTCCTACAGCCAGAGAATTCTTCCTTCAAATCCTGGGAAGGTTTCTCGTGTAGTGAGAGCTCAGTCACCTCCCAGCCCAGGCTGCCTCTCATCTCTCTGCCTTGTCTCCTGTGCCCTGGGTGCTGCAGGCAGTGCCCTCAGCCCTGCTGGGCTGTGCAGAGGAGCTGCTCACCAGCAGAGCTGTCTCTTTGAAGCTCTTCTTGCTTGCCAGGAGCTCCCTGTGTGCCAGGAGCCCAGCCCAGCTCAGGAGCACAGCAACAGCCCCAGGCAGCCCTTGCTCTGCCCCTCTGGGCTCCCTCCAGCTGTCCCTGGGGCTCCAGGGGAACCTGCTGGCACACAGCTGAAGGAAATCATGATGTTCCTTCTCTCAGCTGGGCACAGACACTTCTTTCAGCACTGTCATTTCTCCAAACAGACACAGAGTTAAGTCCAAGAGTCCCCTTTTCATGTCCCATCATTAGACATTGTCATGGTTTGAGCAGCCTCAAAATCCAATTCTTGATTCCTAGCCCCCCCCCTCCCACATCTCAACCCCATGTGAGATGGGTTTTCCAGACAAAAACACAAGACTCAGTATGGGGGGAAAGGAATATATTACAGGACTGTACAAATAAATAAATACTTATACTATAATACATTACATATAATCTTAACTCTATTTCTATCTCTACCATGACAATAATATTTACAGTGGGCCAGATCTCTTCTCCCTCCAAATAAAAGTCCAGGAGAGAAGAGGAAGAAAAGACCCCTTCCAGTCTCTGAGAGCAGGTCTCTCTAGGGCAGCAGGCTCTCTGTGTCTTTCATGAAGCAGTTGCAGCTGGATCCTTGCCAATGCACACGAGGGAGGCCTCCAAGCCTCTCTCGGCCCCTCGATGCCAAACAAAGGGTCTTTCCGTGGGCTGCGTTACCCCAGACAAGGTTGCTGCACCACAGTCATATCACAAAGCACCGGGGTCTTCGTGACGGTCTGGTATCCTCAGGGGAAATCAAGCCCCTATGCAGAGCTCCCATGCTCTGACTCAAAGATGGCTGCCAGCCTCTCTGAAACTGCAGCAGGGGGGCCAAGGTCACCCCACACACACATTCCTTTGGCCGTCCTAGCGTAACTCTCAGGAGGCCATGAGCTTCTTAGCTCCTCTCTCAGCAGTGCGGTAGCACTCTTGAGGCTCTTCCATCTCCCTCCTTCTTGGAGGGGTCTCAAAGGAGTTTGGGGGGAAGTTTGGTTTTTCAGTTCTTACCCCCCAAAACTCTGTCTCCGCAGTGGCTCGGTTCTCTTGTCCTGCTTTCTGCTGCTGGCTCTTTTCTCTCTTTCCTTGCAGGAGTTCTCTCTGTGTTGCTGCATGCCGGTTTCTGCTGCTTCTTATCTCTTGGCTCACTGCCACTGTCTCTCCGTCCACTGCTGCTCCGTCGCCGCTTCTCCCAGCGTCTCCCACTGCTGCCTACCGGGGAGAAACTCCCCCAGCTCCTAGCCACAGGCACTCAGCCCAGTCTAACACTGTTCTGAGTCGCTGCAGCCCCCCAACCGGGGGCTGGGGGGAACAGAGCCCCCAAGGGGCCCTGAGCCCCTTCCTCGTGGCTTCTACAACATGGCCACTTCTTCTTCAACAACCAGAACCACACTTCTCTTCCAGTGCAGAGATATGTTTATATTTTGCAGGAGCACTGGTTGGGTCAAACCCCAAGGGTCACCACCCCCTGGGGGTTACCACTTTCTTAGTTTCAGGGGGAAAACCTGGTTCAAACCACTACAGACAGGAAACCCAGACAGTGCCCAGGAGGCATCTCCTTCACCTGCACTGAGGGAAGGGACTCAGCTGAGTCAACAGAGGTGTCTCATTGTGGCTCTGCAGACCTGGGGCCAGAAGGACACTCAGCTCCCTCCACAACCCCCATGGGCTGGGATTCCTCCTGCCCCACTTCCGTGGGCACAAAACAGGCATCTGCAGGTGACTCCTTGTCCCAGCTCCCATGGGAATGAAGGAAGACCAAAGCCAGGAGTGACCTGCTGGGACACAAAGCCCTGATTCCTTCTGAGGGGCCAGAGGTGACTGAGATTCCTGCTGGGAACTGCAGGCTCCAATGGAGCAGTTCCTAGGGACAAGGCAGCAGCTGTGGGATCTTGGAGGCTGCTGGGACATTGCTTTGGCCAACTTCAGTGGCAGAAAGTGCCCACAGGTAGGACAGGGGAACCTGTCACTGTTCCTTCTGTCCAGGGCAGCCCACAGAGGTGTTCAGGTGACCAAATGGAGTCAGGTGGCACAGGGAGAGAGGTCTCTCTCCTCTTCTTTATCAGGGTATTTTCTACATGTCCTCAGAGTACAATGGCAGTTGTCTCCTGGACATCCCTTCAATGTTGAACCTAATTCAGGGCAGCTGAGCCTGGACTGAACAGCCAAAGAGGGGCCTGTAGTGCCAGGGGAGGTGCCAGGGCTCTGCAGCACAAGTGCAGCAGCTGCCATGGACAGCACAGGGCCTGTGCAGGAAGCCCGTCCCCATTCCCAGCAGTTGTGGGACAGGCACCACCCAGGGCTCCTCAGACACATTGGGTGCCTTTGGGGCAGTGAGTGAATCCCAGTCCTGCAGGGACACAAAGGCTGTCCCTTCTCTGCCCAGCCAAGGCCGGGCCAGGCACGAGTCCAAAGCACATCAGCCCAGGCTGTCCACACTTGTTTCCTCCCTCTGCTGACTCTTCTCTCCCCCAGCCTTTCAGCAGCATGTGCTGATCTCCTCAGGGATCAGGCCTGTGATTTTCCCCCTGGGCCTGAGTCCCAGCACGTCCACCCCCAAGGCCATTGTCAGCAAAGCCTCTGCACACCCCAGCTCTCGGGGCTTTCAGAGCAGCTTTCCCCACTGCAAGTCTGTTCTTACCCTCGATGCCCCCGCTGAGGGGCTGCAGCCAGACAGGCCCCAATGCCCTGCATGTGGGGCACAGGCAGGAAGAGCTGCAGCCCCAAGTCTCTCTTCATTCCACTTGCAGGCAATAACAGCCCAGGCCTGCTGAGACAGTTCCCAGGTTTTGGTGCTGTGATGGGTTGGGAGAGAAGGCCAAGGAGACACAGGAGAGAAAGAGCAGGAGAGAGGGGTCCTCAGAGGGAAGGAGCTTCTTGGACCTGTGCAGCTGCTCTAGGGGATGAAAAACTTGGGTGAACTTTTGTGGGTGAGGGTGAGAGGAGAGACTGGTTTGGGTTACATTGTGATGTGAGACAAAGAGCCCATTCAAGTTGGCTTTGATAACCCTGGAATTGACCGGAAAGGCACCATGAGATTATGCAAAGAGTCCCAAAGGTTTGTGCAGGGTCTTGGTCAAGACAGCCCTTGGGACACAGGCCTTTAGAGCACAGCTGGCAGGTTGGTGGACAACAGGGAGGCTCATCTGCATCTGCTTCTCCAAGAGGAATCAAGAGGTTGCCATAGTAACTGACGGTAGCGATGGGACTGTATGATGCTTGTCATGGTAACTGACCATAGCCATGGGACTGTATGATGGTATGCATGGTAACCAACCATAGCAATGGGCATTTATGATGGTTCCCATGGTAACTGACCATAGCAAATGACAACATATGCTTGTTGCCATGGTAACCGACCATAGCAATTGGAATGTATGATAGTTGCTATGGTAACCAGCAGTAGTAATGGGAATGTGTGGTGGTTGCCATGGTAACTGACCATAGCAACAGGAATGTGTGCGGGTTGCCATGGTAACCAACTGTACCAGTGGGAGGTATGATGGTTCCCATGGTAACTGACCGTAGCAGTAGAAGGTATGACAGTTGACATGGTAACTGACCACAGCAATGGGAATGTATGATGGTTGCCATGGTAACTGACAACGGCAATGAGAATGTTTGATTGTTGCCATGGTAGCTGACCGTAGCAGTGGGAAGTATGCTGGTTGCCATGGTAACTGACTGTAGCGATGGGATAGTATGATGGTTGCCATTGAAACTGACCATGGCTATGAGAATGTATGCTGGTTGCCATGGTAACTGACCATAGCAAGGGATATGTATTATGGTTGCCATGGTAACTCACCATAGCAATGGCAATGTGTGACGGTTGCAATGGTAACCGACTGTGGCAATGGAAATGTAGGATGGTTGCCATGGTAACCAACATTAGCAATGCGACTGTATAATGGTTGCCATGGTAACTTGCCGTAGCTATAGGAATGTGTGATGGTTGCCATGGTAACTGACCATAGCAATGGGAATGTATGATGGTTGCCATGGTAACCAACTGTGGCAATGGTAAGTATGATGATTGCCATGGCAACTGACCGTAGCACGGGGTATGATGGTTGCTGTGGCAACTAACCTTAGCAATGGGAATGAATGGCAGTTGCCATGGTAACCGAACATAGCAATGGGAATGTATGATTTTGACAATGGCCCACCGATTCCATCATTTTCCCCAGTGTCACAGTGGACCCTTGATTCCACGAGGTTCCACAATGTCACAATGGACCCTTGATTCCATGAGATTCCGCAACGTCCCGTTGGTTCCGTTTGGTTCCAAAAGGTTCTGAGATGTCACACTGACCCCTTGATTCCCTGACGTTCCACAAAGTCCCAGGGTCCTTTTGATTCCATGAGGTTCTGCAGTGTCCCATGTTCCCTTTGGTTCCAGGAGGCCCCAGTGTATTCCAATGGCCCCTGGATTCCAGGAGATTCTACAGTGTCTTGGGGTTCCCTTGTCTCCCTGAGTTTTGATAGTGCCCAAGGTTCCTTTGTTCCCAGGAGGTTCCTTTGTTTCCATCAGGCCCTGCCATGTCCCAGACTCCCTTTGGTTCCATGAGGTGCTGCAGGGTCACAATGTCCCCTTTATTCCATGAGGTTCCACCATGTCCCAGGGTTCCTTTGGTTCCATGGGGTTCCACAGTGCCAAAACTCCCTGGTTTTTATCCCTCCAAAATTTGTGGACCCATTCTATCCCTGCCTGGGATGGAGCACCATTGTGTTTCTGCGGGAATGGATCCATGGCCATCCTGCCACCGCTCCAATTTAATGCTGCAAAAACGTCACTGCAGGCCCCACACTGGATGCAGGAACAGTCTGGGAACTACAGGCCTGCTCCCATTCAGCAGAGCCAGTCGGGGTCACAAAGAGCACAAGGGATTGACTGCAACCCCTGCAGTTCTCTGGCATTGCTGGGGACAAATGCATGAACTCCCAGGAGCTCTGCAGAGCCCTGAAAGTGCCACTGCAATCCCAAGCTGCGTTGCCCGGGTCAACACTCAGCACAACCAAGGCCACAACCCTTCCTGAAAGGTGTCCCTTGTGGGCAGGGCCAGGGGGACAAACCCCTCCATCTGTCCCTGCACATGTTGTGTCCAATTCTCATCCCCCACTTAGGGACAAAGTCAGGCTACATTTTATACCTCATTAACCAGGGCTGTGCAAAGTGCTGTAGGTGGGACTGAGGTTAAACCTTCCATTTCTTTTGTGGACATGTTGTACAGAATATTTCCTGGGAGGAGGTGCACTTGGTTTGCACAAAACACCTCTGGGTATCAAGGAGAAGAACGAGACCATGCAGCTTCCACCTCGCTCCAGGTTCCTCCCTGATGACGTGGCAACACACACCACAGGACTTTCATCTGATTTCTGTCTCTGTTCTGATCCCCACGGGTTGAACTTTGAATTTCCTTTAATGTTTTGCGCTTCCAACACACACACCCCAGGCTGGGCAGAGTCTGGCCCCCCAAAGAAGACAAGACCTGACTAGTTGTGGCTCCTGCTGCAGTGGCTAAAACTTGGGCCACAATCTGTGCCAGGAGCAGAGAGGTCCCTCCCCACAGAAACCTCTTGTCAATGGAGTTCTTAAGAAAACGGGACAGGCTGTGGGGATCACTTGCAGGGCACAGCCAGGGACGTGTCTTGAGCAGCCTCCTGTTTAACAGGATCAGCTTTTTCAGCCTCTTTTCTCTCTGTTTTCTCATGCTTGTTCCTCCACAAACCACTGGGATCCTACCCTTGCTTTGGTTCTTTCCTAGACATCCCAGGACAAGTCTTGCCCAGTCCCAAATAGCCTTTCTGGCTGCCCATCATGAGTCTCAGAGCCTGAGGCCGAATCCCCCATCCTCAGCTGCAAGGTCACCCTGAGAGGTTCTGCCATTGACCCACTTGGTTAAAGTTTCATACTGATACCTTGGAATTTCCTTTCAATTAATTTTTTACCTTTTGGGTTTAGAATGGCTTCTTCAAAAACATGGCAGTTCACGTCCTCAACATAGAAATTCTTTGGAGAAGGAGTTTGGGACTTCAGACTCAAAGAATCACAGAATGATTTGGCTTGGAAGGGATATAAAAGCTCATGTGGTCCAAACTCCTGGATGTGGACAGTGACATCTTCACTATTTCAGGCTACTCAAAGTTCCTGACCTGGGAAAGATCCAGGGAGGGCACATCCTCTTCTCTGGGAACCAGTTGCAGTTCTTGTCAGCCCCATTGGTAAATATTTCTTCATTTTATCCAATATAAAGCTCCCTTATTTCAGTTTAAATCCGTTGCCCCATATTCTGCTACTACAGGGCTTGGTAAAACGAATCACTGTGACTATCTGAGACTATGAGCACAATGTTTTCATCTGCAAACACCTTGGAGAGTGCTCAGAGATGTCCCTACAAAAAATTTGTCCCCATCTTCCTTAGAAGCCTCTGCAGTGGTGTGTCCTTCCTACACTGTCCTCAGGCCTGGTCGATGATGTCAGGAGCTCCTGACAAGCCTTGACCAAATCAGCTGAGCAATGAAGAGCCACTGGACTGGACCAGGGGTGTGGTAAAGTGTCCCTGGACTGGACCAGGTGCTCCTGGATGATATAAATGGGAACAATCCAGAATGGAACAGTTGGGGAACACAGGATAATCAGTCATCCCATGAAAGCCTTGGAACATTCCCTGCCTGAATCATGGCCCAAATGGAACAGTTTAGATACAATTCCCAAATAGTTTGGAAACTCCAGTCATTCCTGACACCAGGATGGAAATTCAGCAGATAACTAAAGCCAGTCACCTTGGGAGCCCACAACCAGCGGGGCTGAGGGAGGCCCTGGCAGCTCCCCAGC
>NW_020916967.1:0-988 GCF_003984885.1 Neopelma chrysocephalum | reverse complement strand
TTGCCATGGTAACTGACCATAGCAGTGGGAATGTATGATAGTTGCCATGGTAACCGACCATATCAACGCGACTGTATGATGGTTACCATGGTAACTCACCGTAGAAATGCGAATGTATGATGGTTGCCATGGTCACCGACCATAGTGACAGGAATGTATGATGGTTGCCATGGTAACCAACTGTAGCAATGGGTATGTGTGATGGCTGCCATGGTCACTGAACACAGCAATTGGAATGTATGCTGGTTGCCATGGTAACTGACTGTACCAATGGGAAGTATTATGGTTGCCATGGTAACTGACCGTAGCAGTGGGAAGTCTGCTGCTTGCCACAGTAAATGACCGTAGCAACGGGAATGTATTATGGTTGCCATGGTAATCGACCATAGCAATGACAATGTATTATGGTTGCCATGGTAACTGACTATGGCAATGGGAATGTATTCTATTTGCCATGGTAACTGACCATAGCAATGAGAATGCATGCTGGTTGTCATGGCAACTGTGATTTTCTTAGACTATGAGCACGATATTTTCATCTGCAAAAACATTAGTGAGTGCCCAGAGATCTCCCAAGATGGGCTTTAAAGGTCTCAAGCACATGAGCACTAGAGAGGGGCTAAGGAGCTGTGGCCTCAATGTTGTGGACACTGAGGACAGTACAGGACAGCCCTCAGAGGGCTTGAAGGGAGGATTTAGAAATAGTGGATCCTTTTGTCATAGCAGAAAAGAGCATGAGAGAGAAAGAATTAATGCCAAGTGCAGCTGGGGATGTCCTGAGTGGACATGAGGAAAAAGGAATTTCACTCCATGGAAAATGCTGAGCTGGAACACGTCACCCAGGAGGAGTCTGGATGATCCCAAGGCTTTGTGTGTCCAGGAAGAGCCAGGGAGGACGCAGAGATGTCAGTGCAGGAAGGTGCCAGCCAGGTGGGGCAGCCGGGGGGATGACGACAGCCTGCAGGGAAAGGGGCAGGGCATGGACACC
>NW_020916966.1:0-5938 GCF_003984885.1 Neopelma chrysocephalum | reverse complement strand
TTGACCTTAATTCTAATGAACGGGACCTGCAGGTTGCACTAAACCCAGTGGAGACATCTTGATTTTCAGCAGACACAGACACAGTGTGGGTTTTGTCATCTAGAGTTGGGCAGTCAATTATGCTTGGGCCACTGTGGGCAAGAAAGACACTGAGGTGCTGGAGCGTGTCCAGAGAAGAGCAACAGAGCTGAGGAAAGGTCTGGAGCACAAGTGTGATGGGGAGTGGCCAAGGAAGCTGCGGGGGTTTGGCCTGGAGAAAAGGCGGCTCTGTCACATGCTGGCTTCCTTTCTGCTCTGGCCTACCAAGAGTGGTTATCATACACTTCCCCCTGATCTGCTGGACTTTCAGGAATTGCATTCCCTGTCTGACTCCTTAGAGCACGGGGTAAGTTTAATAGTGGGAAACCTGCTGAAAATAGATCTCAGTCAACTAACTGGAAATCCTAAAAATAGAAGTACTCTCTGTTTCTTTTTGCCTTCAGTCAAACTAAGTTAGTAGATTTAATAGCATGGAACTGAACTGTGTGCAAACAACTCTTCCCCTTTGGAATGATTTCACAGCAAGACAGACCAGAGTCCAGGTCTGCATGGTTATCCACAGGGTCACAGGGACAACCTGCTGCTGCAGCCAAAGACACTGTGGAATCACAGAAAGACAAACTTCTCCAGCTCGGGCCACATCTCCAGGGTCTTTGTGGACTCTTCCCAAGTTTGACAGTTCTGCCTTCCTACTGTTGCCTTGCATTTGCTGAGGCAGTTGGACTAGATGACCTCTCCATCCAAAATGATCCAATGATCCTGGGAGGATGCTGTCATGGTTTTAGCAAGGCCCAAAATCCAATTCTGATTCCTAGCCCCCCTCCCACATCTCAACCCCATGTCAGATGGGTTTTCCAGACAAAAACACGAGACTCAATATGGGGGGAAGGAATATATTACAAAGACTATACACATAAATAAACACTATAATACACTGCATACAATCTTAACTCTATATCTATCTCTACCATGACAATAATATTTACAGTGGGCCAAATCTCTTCTCCCTCCAAATAAAAGTCCAGGAGAGAAGAAGAAGAAAAGACCCCTTCCAGTCTCTGAGCAGCAGGTCTCTCTAGGCAGCAGGCTCTCCTCTTCCAGGCAGCAGTAGTAGTTGCTGGCTCTCTGCCAGCACACACGAGGGGATCTCCACGCCCCTCGGCCCTCCGTCCTCAAAACGGGGGTCTTTCCGTGGACTGCTTGACCCCAGACACGGTTGCGCCACCACGGTCATATCACGAAGCACCGGGGTCTTCGTGACGGTCTGCTGCCCCTGGGCCATCAAAGTGGTGCTGAGGCCTCTTTCAGCCCAGCCCTGGGTGCAGTTTTCTCATCCCCTCACTGAGTACCCCCTCCCCCAGCCGGCACTGACCAACCAGGGCATGTGGCACACTTGATTTGGTGGTTAGGATAAACAGCCTTGGACTGGCAGGGGGCCAGAGAACCTCGAGGAACAGCCCTGGCAAGGTGCCTGCACTGGCAGGGGGCCAGGGGATCACTGCTCCACGGAACCGGCTGGAGCTCTGGGTGAGCCTGAGCTGAAGGGACTGTGACCTGTGGATGAGTCCAGGATGGAGCAGAGACCCCCCTGCAGCCCGGGAGGAGCCCACACTGGAGCAGGGGATGCCCAAAGGAGGTTGAGAGCCCATGGGAAGCCCCTGCAGAGCCGAGGGAGCAAAGCCCTGGTTTCCAGGACTGCCCCCCCACCCCAGTTTGTTTTTGGTAGAGTTTTTTTGGTCTAATCTTCATATTTTGGAGTATTTTTTAGCCGAATCTCAACTTTTTGCAGTTTGAGGGGGCAGGGTTCTTCCTGCTATTTTTGAGGGGCTTTTATCTGAATGTCGGTGGTTTGGGTTTTTCTGGGCTGAGTCTTGGTGTTTTGGAGGTTTTTATGGACACAGGATGCCCAGTGAGTTCTAGAGATGGACTTGGGCAGGAAGAACCCCCAAGCCAACACGCTCAGCCCTTGTTTTCCCCCCGTCAGGATTTGTCCTTCCCAAAGCTTGGGCAGATGGAGGAGGAGGCTGCAAGGAAGAGGAAGATGCCTCAGGCCCCCCAGGCAGGTGAGGAGGAAGTCAGTGGCCCTTTGGGCGGGTGTTGTGCTGGCTCTGGCAGCCGAGCATGGCCCCCGGCTGCAGGACAACCCCACTGCCGCCGCCGTCCTGCCGGGGCCAGAGTTGGGGGGATGTCCTTGGCCTTCCTTCTGGGCCGGAGGCAAATCCCCTCCCTGTCCTTCTTGCTTCCTGCCCCAGGCCCCGAGCTGAGGACGGAGAGCCCAGAGGACAAATCCCCCCGGCAGAAGCTGGTGGGAGAGGCCATTTTGAAGGGCTCCACGGTGCAGGAAGGCAGCAGAGAGGAAAAGGGCCAGAGATCCCCCCTGCAGGAGGGGCTCCAAAGGCAGCCCAGGGTGCTCTGAGGAGGAAAGACCCAGCCTGTGCCGGGAAGGCAGCCGGAGCTTGAGGCGGGGTTGTGACCTGGTGGTCCCTGAGCAGCCTCCCAGCAGGGAAAAGCCCTTCTGGTGCTTGGAATGTGGGAAAAGCTTTAGGAAGAGCTTCAACCTCCTCACCCACCAGCACATCCACACTGGGGAATGGCCCTACACATGTGGGCAATGTGGGAAGAGCTTCAGCCAGAGGTCCCACCTGATGTGACACCAGATGATCCACACTGGGGAACGACCCTACACATGTACGGAATGTGGGAAGAGCTTCCGCCAGAGCTCAACACTCCGCATCCACCAGCACATCCACACTGGGGAATGTCCCTACACGTGTAGGGAATGTGGAAAGAGCTTCAACTACAGCTCCAGACTCTGCAGACACCAGCTCATCCACACCGGGGAACGGCCCTACAAGTGCTCGGAATGTGGGAAGAGGTTTCAGACCAGCTCAGATCTCCTGAAGCACCAGCGGATGCACACAGATGAGAGGCCCTTCCGCTGCACCGACTGCAGGAAGGGCTTCAAGTACAACTCCCACCTCATCGTTCACCAGCTCATCCACACTGGGGAACGGCCCTACAAGTGCTTGGAATGTGGGAAGAGGTTTCAGACCAGCTCAGATCTCCTGAAGCACCAGCGGACGCACACGGATGAGAGGCCCTTCTGCTGCACTGACTGCGGGAAGGGCTTCAAGCGGAACTCTCACCTCGTCAGGCACCGGCGCATCCATACCAGGGAGAGGCCCTACAAGTGTGGGGAGTGTGGGAAGAGCTTCACCAACAGCTCTGCCTTGACCTCACACCAACGAACCCACCAGTAAAGGAAGCCCTACCAGTGTCCCAACTGCGGGAAGAGCTTCCGTTGCTTTTTCCACCCTGAATGAACCCCCTGATGGTGAGGCAACCCCTGGAGTCCAGTGACTGTCAGTCCATCCCTTTCTACCACAAAGGGCCAGTCCCCTTTCACGGTGGTACGTTCTTTCAACAGAACCTAACTTAGTGGTGTGTGGAGATTCCTGCCTTGGCTGGGGACCCCCTCAAAGTCAGTCTTTGAGGCTGAGAGCAGAGATCTCCCCATGAGCGTTGGTCTGGGGGAGTTCCATCCATCTCCAATTAAGAATTTTTGCTTTTGTGCCAGCTTTAGTAGAAATGCTTCAACAATTGCTTTAGTGTAGAGCACTGTCCTATCTTATGCTGTACTACTGGTAGTTTTAGTGTTTCTCTTGTGCAGTAAATAATTCTGATGAAGATCTTATCTCTGATCATTTGTGACCCCAAATAATTCATTTCTATCAATAGATCTGACTTGCCATCATTAAAAGCTGGGGGACAAAAGTGTTTCAGTCACACCTCTGTAATTCCTCTAAACTGAAAGTGTTGGCATAATCAAAGGCTGAGATTGGATCCAGCAGCCCCCAGCACCCCACAGGAAGTTGGGAGCTCAGGGGGGCCACCCCTTTTGCCAACCCTCCTCTGCCCAAAGACCCCCATGGGACCATCCATCCTGCCAGACTACCCTCCCTTTTCCACCCTTCTCCCTGTTCCTCCAGTTTTTTCATTGTCCTCTTAATCCACAGCCCCCCCCAAGATCAGTTTATGATTCCCAACCCCCAGTTTTTTCCTCCCTCTCCACCCCTTCCACATCATCCCCCCACTCCCCAGCCCTCTCATGCTCAGTTTGGGGGTCCCACCTTGCCCTTCCCCCGCTCTTCTTGTTGCGGCCCACAGTGAAGTGGCCGTGCCGTGGCCGAGCGACCGACAGCAGGGATTGGTGGCGGTGAGAGGGCAGCGAGGCAGCGGGAGAGCAGGAGAGAGCCCCTCGCTGACATCACAGACACCCCTGAGAGCGCCAGCGGCTGCAACCCCGCGCTGGGCTGCGAGAGCGGGAACAGCCCGGCACAGCTGCAGCAGCAGCGAGGCAGCCCCGGGACAGAGCGGGAGCAGGGACCGTGCGGGAGCCGGGGCTGGGCAGCGGGAGTGGCGGAGCCGGCCCGGGAAGCGGCGGGAGCGGCGGAGCCGGCCCGGGAAGCAGCGGAGCGGCGGCAGACCCGGCGCGGCAGTCGGGAAGAGAGGGAAGGGGAGGCGAGGTGCGAGCCTGGCCTCCGGTGTCCCCCCGTGTGGGCGGCTTTCTGTGAACCCCCCGCTCTCGGAGGCAGCCGCTGGGACAGGGCTTGTCCTGGCACGGGACGCCAGGCTCGGAGTCGGCAGCGGCCGGAGCAAAGCGGCACCACCCCCAACCTTCTTTTCTTTTTTCTTCACAGCCCGAGTTAGCTATATTGAGATTTGGGTTTAGTTCCTTTACAAGTTCTTTGTTCATATGCCAGTTAAACCTGACTGCTTCAGGCAAACAGAACGCTGCCAATGGAGAGGTAGCAGATTTTTTTTCCTTTTTTCTTTGCAGCCTGAACTAAGAACTATTCTTTCTATTTTGCAAAGCCTTTTTATTCATGTAGTAACTAACCTAACAGTTTAATTTCAGTGCGTGGACGCTGCCAGCAGAGAGACAACAGGACAACCCTTTTTTCCCTCACCCCCCACCTCCAACTAAGAGAAAAAAAGGGGGAATACAGAAGAGCAGGTTCAGGAAATGGCCTTGCTAGCTGTTTTCTGAAGTTGTTTACCTGAAGTAGCCAAAATTGTTTTGAGATGCAAGCATAAGCATAACAAAGAAATGAAGTTTTTAAAGTTTTTTGCAATAACTATCGACAAGTTCTCTTTAAAATCCAAAGCCTGTTAACATAAGGAGATGTATGTTTTCTTTTAAAAATAGGAGTATATATTTTATCTTTGAAGTATAGGAATGTTTATATATTTTTGAATTTAATTTGAACATGAAACAGAAAAACGTTTGTATTTACAGGAAATATTTTCATTAAACCAGAAATACATGATTAGATCTTACTCATCTGAGGGCAAAACACAAGAATAATTTCTCAGTTCATAACCAGAAAACACAGTACCATGAAACTCAAAAGTATGTTTGTGTGAGAATATAAAGTGATGGCCATCACGCATGAAAGTTGTGTGAGTGTGTGTATGTGTGTGGATAGATATGTCTACTTTTGCTCACAAATACACAAACGCCCTTAGATTAAAAGCAGATAACATATAACATATGACCCTGAGTTAAACAGAATTTCATTTGCAGAGATATTTTAGGTTAAATAAAAGTTTTAAAAAATAAACCCTAAAAAACATTTTCAGGTAAAAGTCAGGAGCACACGAACCCTGAAGTCATCAAGTTATTAAGTTTGATTCGAAGTCATTTGCTTATAATAAAGTATTAGAAGGATAACTTAAATAAGTTCTGATAGGGAATAATGGGAATAAGTTAAGTAGTTTGTATAAACTAACTAAACATGTTTAATATTAATCCATGGTTATTTAATTTAGCATTGTTTGGAATTTTTCCTTTTTGCATTTTGTTCCTTGTTTACTTTTCTATATCCAACAAATGTTT
>NW_020916965.1:0-5121 GCF_003984885.1 Neopelma chrysocephalum | reverse complement strand
GGGTTTGTTTCTAAAATCTACTTCTATTACCTATAAAACTTATAAGGCTTACAAAATTAGAAAAATAAAAAACATTAGGGGGCTTAAGGCATCAGTCCCCCCTTTAGAGATTAAACAAGACTCAGAGATCTTGTTCAATCTCTACTACTTACACATAATACTAACTATATAACAAGCTATTATGCAAACTTAATGCTAACATGAATGGCTGTTCTAACTAGGTTCAGCTTGGTAACTATGAAGTAAGTTTGTGAAGGCAAACTTAGTGAAACATTTCTAAGAAGTATCCAATATATAATTCAATTTTGCTGTCAAATTCATAGTGCAAATTTAGCACTCACCTTTATGAAGGATGTTTGGTATATTTTGCTAAAGCTAAATGTAAATTTAGGTTCTAAACTCAATTCATAGTTACTGGCAGTACTAATTAATACAAACAAGCGAGGAAAACTTAAACACTATTTTAACAGTCCTTAGAAATAACAGTCTTTGTTGCTCTACTCGTCTCAGGAACAGAGATTCTTTTCTTCTCCTGGGTGAAATTCAGGGTCTTGATGGTAACTCTTGACCACGATGGAAATGGTCTGTTGGACTTGAAAACAGTTCTTTTCGTGTGGTTTGCAGGAGTTTCAGTCCCATTGTTTAAGATAAACTCAGTCTTTGGGCTGGAGCAGATGAGCAGGAGTGTGTCCAGTCTCTCAGGCTTAGATGACTCAATGAACTTCTGTAGTTCCTGCAAAGCAGATCTTAAAACATAAACAATTTTACAAATGAACCTCCTTAGGTGACTAGGGAGCCGATGAAGTGTGACTCTCTGTCTGATGACAATTTCACAGTAATTTTAGATCTTGGAATTCTTGTATTTCAATCTTCTGAGAGAGGAGCTTGTGCTTTTATCACATAAAGCGATTAACTGCCAGTCACAGATCTAATAGGTCAGTCAAGAGCTTACTTGAGGCAGGCTGCGTCTGGATGCAAACAGCACCCTGGCAGTGCCAGTTGCGCACCACAGAGAGTTTATACTCTCTGGACAAATTCTAGGCCTTACCGGGGGCAGGTTGTCCTGTTCCAACCTGTCCCAGATTGCAGTTAATCATCTTTACCTCATGGAGTGGTCATACAGGGGCCTCTTGCCTCCATGGATAAAAGCTTCCACACCTGTTAAAATAGGTGCATTCACAGGTATATGAATACTAATGAAATAATAAAGCCAGAAAGCAATTTCAGCAAACTACTTGAGCAACTTAAACTAATTATTCCAACAACTGATGTTACTAGGTCGTCTCAATTGCAGGCAATGGTGCAAGTCAGGTTTTTAGAGGCTTATTTGGAGAGTCCATAGAACCAGTGCTGTTGCTATCTCAGCACTCAAGTCACCTTTTATTTGTCCTTGATCTTAGTGCAGGACTTCTTCTATGCAGTTCGGGTTCACGTATATTCCTAGATGACACTAGATATGAAAGTATCTTAAAAACATAAGCAAATTTCACAATTCACATAAAAATTCTATGGGCCTTTATCAAACTGCTTTTTACAAGAGGAATTCTTCTACAGGCTGCAGTAGCTAAGAGACATAGATGTTTATAAATTGCTGTTGGAACAAGATATATGCAAGTATAAACACTGTAAGCTTTAAAGCAATTCATATAGTAAAAGCAAAAGCAATTCAAGCTTTCAATTTTTAGCAATTAAACTAACAACAAGAGAAACTTAAAATAATATAGAAATACTAAAACAGCAAAGCAAATACAAATTACAATATATGTACATGTACCACCTTTAATGCAAATTGATTTTCAATTGTGTCAGAAGGCTCTTATGTTGGCTTCTGTTTACTCACTCTTTGGTTCTGATGTATTTCATTTGCAGTTGAGACATTTGTCTACTTCTGCAAAAAGGTGTTCTCATGGCCTTCAGTTTGAATTTCGGTGGTACTGCTTTTCAGGTCTGTTTGCTGGAACAGACTACCTGTAAATAGTCAATTTCTGATACATTGTTAGTTCTCACTCAAAGCAAAATAGTGATCTCCCTTTTAAATTTTGCCACAGTTCCCTGAAATTCAGTCAGGGCACAGGAGGGCAGGAATGTTCACAGCTTGTGAGCCTGAAACAGGCCTGGAACACAGGGGCCAATATAGCTAGTTCTTCTTCCCCCCCCCCTTTCCGTGTTAGCCAGT
The DNA here is from genome assembly GCF_003984885.1 of Neopelma chrysocephalum. NCBI lineage: Eukaryota > Metazoa > Chordata > Aves > Passeriformes > Pipridae > Neopelma > Neopelma chrysocephalum. The sequence continues at coordinate 2,945 of NW_020916965.1, read as the reverse complement.
CTAACAGGCGAGAGGAGGGGCCACAGCGGCCCGCTGTTGCAAAAAGTATCTTTCCCGGTTTTCGTCCTCTTCTGGACTCTGTTGCTATAGCAACGACTGCGAGCCAGAGGCTCACGTTGGCAGGGGGCGGGCCGGGGCAGGACCAGTCCTGTCCGCACCGCCCCCTCCCCTGTCGGGATAGAGAGTCCAAGCTGTCCGACTCAGTCAGCGGCTCCGCCCACCACGGCCCCGGGGGTCCAAAACTGGGCTTCCCAGAGCCATGGGGGAAAACCGCGATTATTAGGGGAAGTGTGGGGGCGACCGAGTAGCCCTCGGTAACCAAAGCAACCGGCTGGCCACTCGCTGCAAAAGCAGTGAGTCCCTCTGGAGGGTCTGTCATCCCTGCAAAGTCAATGGCCCCAGCACTCTCTCGTGCTGCCGCACCAAACGGTTTCACAATTTTCACAGCACTCGCGTCTGCTTTCCCTGCTTGGATTACATTAGCAGGGATTAAAACCTCCTCGTCAGTTAACGTAACAACTGGGACTAGCTTTGTCTGTCCCTGCCTCACTGTGCTCGCCAAGGTCTTAGATTTCGGGAGCGCTCCCTGTATTATAATATCAGAAACAGGCGACAACTTTCTTTTCGCCGCGCCAGCCAGCTCCGTTGCCGTGGTAACGGCTGTTCCAGAAACCTCCCCTGCTCTCTGAGTTGGGAGTTTCGTTGCCGCAGCAACGGCTGTTCCTCCAATTGTCTCACCGCCTACCGTACTCGGTTTCTGTCCTCTACTTTGATACACCGACCAAGCTATATCTAATAATTCATCCATATTTATATCAGTATGGTCCATAGATGACTCATTCGCCCCTTGCTTGACTTCATACATTTTCATAGCTTCCTTGCTGTTATCACTACCGGTAAAATCAACTGCTTCAGCATCCGTCTGCGGTGCTGGGCTACTTGGTTTCACAAGCACATCTACGTCCGGGGCACTACCATTGTCAGGGTTAACTCCTGCCGCTGTCTCTACACTGGCCGATTCCTGCAGCATCTTCTCTGCGATCTCTAAAATCTCCTCTGTTTCCACAACAGATGCCGCATCTGTAACAACTTTCTCTGGTGTTACCACGCCAAAAGCAACTCTGGTAAAAGCTGACTTCTCAGCCTTCACAGCTCTTATTTCGTTACCAACATAACTATCTGCTCCTCCCGCGCTTACTTCTGCTGTTACCGCGGTAACCCTATCTACTCCGGCAAGGCTGTCAGCAGCAGCTGCAAAGTTACAGGCTACTCCCTGCACGTTCGTTGGAACCGGCGGGGGAGACCCCGCTTCCATTGCCCCGCTGGGGCCAGGAGTTTCTCCTGTTTCAACCAAACTAGATGTTACTTCTGAGCTTAACCCCGCAACATAACTTTCTCTCTGCTCTGCCACGCTAGAAGTAGTTCCCACAAAAGCCGACCTTATTTGCACCGCGGTGCCTACTTCAGCCAAATTAACAGTTTCCGTTCTTACAGCCACACCGGCGGGACTCACTCCCGTCGGCCCTGAGCTAACTCCTCCGGGGGCCTCAATTTGTCTAATCCCTCCCGGTGCAGCCAGACCCACACCCGGGAGTCCTCCAACGACCTGTGCCTGCCCCGCTCCTGCTCGTTCAGCAGGAGCCGGTCCAGGCGCCGCCATTCTTGCAACTCCGACCCACAATTCAGGTTGTGTTAATAAACTCAAAAACAACCTTGCATATGGAATTTCCTGCCACCTCTGTTCTACATGAAGAAGCGTCATTAATCGAAACACTATGTCCAGTTCAAACGGACCAAATTCTGGCCAAACCACTCCTTTCGATTGTCCAAACAACGGCCAGGCATACACAGACAACCAATAAAGCCGTTCCTTTTTTAAAGCTTCCCTTGGGTCGGTTAAAACCTTCCAATGATCCAAAACTAAACCCAAGGGGGATTCTTTAGGGACCTCAATAGGGACCTCAAACTTTGAATCTTCAAACTTTGAATCTACACCACCCATGATTGTTAAATGTAAATGAACCACGATCACACACCGGGATTTGAACTTAGTACCTTGGGGTTACAAGCTGTTCCAGTAACCTCTCTGCTATTGTTCCGAGTCACACCGACTCCCAGAACCTACACCGGCTCCCCCACAGCGTCAGAGTACAGGAAGGCGTCCCTTCCAACAAACCAGTCCGAGACTGAACCCCGCTCTGACCCGGGTGGGCGGACTACCCCGTCCGCCTCCTGGAAAGCGACTCTCTGAGACTATATGGGCCCAAGTCTTAAATTTAACTTTCCAGGAACCCGTGTTCCCCACCTCCCGGGAACACAAACTTTCCCGCAGCTGCCAACTTCCCACAGCTGCTAATTAAACCAGGTACTTTTTCCCTTATTTTGCCTTTTCTTATCTCACCTCTATGCTCCGATTTGCTTCCGTGGGATCTGTGGAGCTGGGCTTCTCAGACCGGGGCGGGAATTGTCTCAGATAAAAGCCGGCTTGATGACGAATTCCTGCACGATGAAAGTTTCCAGTCTGAAGAAGGTCCAGTCCAGATTTCCCCATGAGGGCCACCAAACTGATGCCTGCTCAGCTGGTGCTAAGAAAAAAATCTAGGAGCCGTTAGCTGGGGTGAGATAAGAAAGGGTTTAATTATGCCAAGGCAAGAGATGTTACATGATGCGCGCGCGGCCCGGGCTGTGCCCGAGATGTTACATTTATAACAATATCTGGCCAATCCCAAGTGTGTCCACCCTATAACTTTTGGCCTGGTCCACCCCCTGGCCCGCCTCCTGGAATTGGGTCGGGGGGCTTTTTGGGACCCCCTCTTCATCATTCTTCATCATCTTCGGGGTACAGAGAGCAGTGTCACCCAGTTCCTTGACTCTGTCCTGCGGTTTAGGTCAAGATACAAGCGTTCTCCAAACAAGACAGGCTTGCCTTGACTAAGAGACTAAAC
>NW_020916964.1:0-820 GCF_003984885.1 Neopelma chrysocephalum | reverse complement strand
CCTAAAAAACCCCTGTCAGAGCTCTCATCTCTGGCTTTATTTGAGAGCAATCAAGCCAAGGAGCATTTAATGGGTGGTGTTTTAGTGTCACTCTTGGGGCTGGGCCTGTGCAGGGCTGAGGGTTGGGCTGGATGGTCCTTGGGGGTCCCTTCCAATTGTGACTCTGTGATTCCCTGGAATTGCTTTGTTAATCCCCCTAATTCCCTGCTCCCTTTCCATGGAAGACCCAGAACGAAGCCCAGAGCAAAGGAATGAAACATCCCATTTTTTGGTGCGAGCGAAAGGCCTTGAAAAAATCCAACTTTGGGGTTTTGTTTTTTTTTTTCCTCTCCAGTAAAAATTTCCAGGGAAATGTTTCAGGTTCCTCATCAAACAACAGCTCTGTCACCCATCAAAAAAAAACTGCTGGGAGAAAACAACCTCTGGAATAAGAAATGTGGCATTTCAACACGTCCAAATTAAAAATTCCTGCTGAAAACGAGGAAAAATGGATACACTGAAAGACTTGAAGGGTTTTTTTAGGGGGGATTTCTTTTCTTTTTTTTCCTCTTTGAAACGTTACAAAACCTTGCCCAGAAATGGAAGGGGAAAAAAATTATTCTGCTTTTTTCTTTCTGGTCAAAAGGTCTTTTTTTTTTTAAAGCCATGGTAAAGAAATCTCAACATTAAAAAGTCATCAGATGGGTGAACATATATTTTCAAATATAATTCTGGTCTTAAACTCGAAGGCAGCCCAGTATTAATATTGGCAGGGATCCAAATACCAGGAATTGATCTGAATAGACGTTAGGAAATGCTTTGAAATAATGAATATTTGGGG
>NW_020916963.1:0-6438 GCF_003984885.1 Neopelma chrysocephalum | reverse complement strand
ACCACCACCTGCACACCCCCATGGGCTTCTTCCTGCTCAACCTCTCCCTCACAGACCTGGGATCCATCTGCACCACTGTCCCCAAAGCCATACACAACTCCCTCTGGGACACCACAACCATCTCCTACATGGGATGTGCTGCACAGGTTTTTCTACTCATATTCTTTCTTAGAGCAGAGTTTTATCTCCTGACCATCATGTGCTATGACCGCTACGTTGCCATCTGCAAACCCCTGCACTACGGGACCCTCCTGGGCAGCAGAGCTTGTGCCCACATGGCAGCAGCTGCCTGGGCCACTGGATTTCTCAATGCTCTGCTGCACACAGCCAATACATTTTCCCTACCCCTGTGCCAGGGCAATGCCCTAGGTCAGTTCTTCTGTGAACTCCCACACATCCTCAAGCTCTCCTGCTCACACTCAGGCTACCTCAGGGAAATTGGGCTTCTTATGGTTAGTGCCTGTTTAGTGTTCAGTTGTTTCATTTTCATTGTTTTCTCCTATGTGCAGATCTTCAAGGCTGAGCTGAGGATCCCCTCTCAGCAGGGACGGCACAAAGCCTTTTCCACCTGCCTCCCTCACCTGGCTGTGGTCTCCCTGTTTGTCAGCACTGCCGTGTTTTCCTACCTGAAGCCCCCCTCCATCTCCTCCCCATCCCTGGATCTGGCCCTGTCAGTTCTGTACTCGGTGGTGCCTCCAGCACTGAACCCCTTCATCTACAGCCTCAGGAATCAGCAGATCAAGGATACCCTGAGAAACATGATGACTGGATGCTTTTCAGGAGCAATAAAGTGCCTGTTTTGTGGTTCATAGCATTCAGAAGGGGACTCCTTAATGGCCCAGCCTTCCTGCTCAGGTTTTTCGTGGAGGTCATCGGGTTTTTCTTGCAATAATTTTCTGTGCAATTAAATATTATTATCCATCTGCCTTCTAATTGATTGTCTACCCATTGAATTTGACCCAGAGATGTAAAAATGATGAATTGTGCTCTCTGATTATTTAAAAAAAATAAAGGACCCTGCAGTGCCTTCTTTCTCCAAGACCCTTCTTCTTAGATGTTCCTAAAGGACAGCACACTGCAGGACAGGGTGTATTTGCAAACGGGAAGGGGACAATAATCCCAGCCCAGCAGCACTGCCAGGCAGCAGCAGGGCTTGGTCTTTGCAGAGCTGCTCTCTTGCCACTTCCACATTGTCCTCCTGAGCCCCTTTCTCGCTGTAAGGCCTGAGTGCTCTCTGAGCACAGTCCTGGGGGTTGGAAGCCCTTGGAGCACAGGCAGGGACAGGCCCTGGGAACTTGTGAAGCAGAACTGGGCTCTATTACAGCATCTCCAGGATGCTGTGGGATCTTCTGAGGGCAGGGCATGCCCTGGGTCACTTCTTTTGTGACCTTGCTCCAGGGCTGGAACTCTCCTGCAGTGTCACCATGACACTCCTGCTCTCTGCTTTCCAGGTTTCCTTTTCAGATCCAGTCTTCCCCTCCTGTTCACAGGGACATCCTGTGAGTGCTTCAGAGCTGCCATCCTGGGGCAGCTCCTGCCCAGCGTGGGCAGGCACAAGGTCTCTCCACCTGCTCCTCTCACCTCCCCAGGGCCACTGTTTTCTGCAGCCTCCTCATCCTTGCCCAGCTCAGCCCTCCTGGCAGAGTTGGACACAGCCCTTGTTCTACACCCTCCTCAGGCACCTGCCCAACCCCGTCAGCTCCAGCCTGATGGTCAGAAACCTTCAGGGCAGGGAGGCACTGGCAAAAATGCTCTGTGGACTGTAGGGAGATACCACTGGAGTTGTGGGTCTGTAGGGAGAAATCACTGCTGCCTCCCTTCTGAATCACCCTCAGGACCTGGAGAAGCCTGGATTTTGTTTTGTTTCCATGAGGCCCTGTAGTGTCAAAATGGCCTCTTGATTCCATGAGGCTGCACAGTGTCCCCATGTTCCTTTGGCTCCAGAATGCCTTGTAGTGTCATGGTGGTCCCTTTAGTCCATGAGGTGTCCTCAGTGTCACAATGACCCCTTGATTCCATGAAGTTGCACAGTGCCCATAGGTTCCATTTTCCAGGAGTTTCCCCAGTGTCACAATGGCCCCTTCGTTCTGTAGGGTTCCCCAGTGTCCCAAGGTCCATTTGGCTCCAAAAAGGCCCTATGGTGTCGCAGTGGCCCCCTGATTTTATGAGGTTCCACTGTGTTCCAGGGTTTCCTTGTTTCCGTGAGGCTCCACAGTGACACAATGGCTCCCTGGTTCCATGAGGTTCCAAAATGTTTCAGGGTTCCTTTTGTTCCATGAGACTGCAAATATTAAATGGTCCCCTGGTTCTACAAGATTTCACAGTGTCCCTGTGTTCCTTGGTTTCCATGAGGTCCTGCAGTGCCACAACGGCCCCTTGATTCCATGAGGTTGTGCAGTGTCATCACAGAGCTGAGCCCAACCAGATGAAAGTTTGGGGGAGATTAGGAGGAACTGGGACAAAAAGGATTGGATATTTGGGGAAGGAAAGAGGGGTTTGACCAACAGAGAGGAAAGATTTTGATGAGGGAAAACCAGGTTCAGGTAATGCTGAGGGTGCTGAAACACTGACTGTGCAAACACTCCTGATGGACCTTTATGCACTTTGTAACCTCAAGCCCCAACAGTACCCAAAAGTGCTGCCCCTCCCATGGAAAGGAATCCACTGTTCTAATTCCAAGCCAGAAAAAGAACAAACCCAGAACTCCAGACTCTTATTTGTCCTCCAGTGTCCACCCCAATACCAAACCTGTATTACCAGTATGAAAAGTCAAGCTTTAATCCTAACCCAGCCCAAAAAGCTCTTCCCCTAATCATGAACCAGACACTGCCAGCAGAACAACAAACCGCCCAAAGTTCTGCCGAATCCCAACCCTGAGCTCTAAACCCCAAGCCCTGACCATTAAGCACCCCCACAGCCCTTGGGAGCAGGGCAAGGACCTGGAGGGCCCAGAGCAGGCCCAGAGGGTTGGCAGAGGAATGGGAGGTAACCTGGATCTGCTCAGATCTGGAGTGACCCCCAGGAGAAGGGCCTGGGCTCTGGGAGGGATGTCCTGTGGCACAGGGGCTCAGGATCCAAGCCTGCAGGAGAGATGGCCAAGGGCTCTGGCAGGGCTGCAAGGCCCAAAGGCACCCAGGCCTTTGTCCCCTTGCCTCTGGCAGCTGCCTCTGCCACTCAGGCCACCACAAGCAACTTGCCTTGCAGGTTCTGCACTTGGTTTCTGCCTCGCCCCTCCCTCAGGAGCTTGGCAGGGGTTGCCCAGTTTTGGGCCTTTGTTGTTCCTCCCCCTCCCATCTCACTGCCCCCCAAACAGCCCTGAGCCAGCCGGGAGGGACAGGATCTGCTGGGCCAGGGCCTGGGGCTCAGGCCTTGGCCTTTGTGCTCCACAAAACCAAGCCAGGCTTTGCTCAGCATTGCAGGGACCTGCCCAGAGCCTTTGTCTGCCTGCACTCCTGGCCTCCAAGGATCTGCTCCAAGGAGTCCCTGGGGAGGCTTTGTCAGTGCCTGCCCTCAGTGGGGCCCAGCAATGCTTCAAGGGACTTGGAGTTGGGCTTCTGACTTCTTGAGCAGCTGCTTCAATCTTCTCTCAGTGCCTCAAGGCTCATGGGCTGGGCTGCAAACACACCGTGGGGCTCATTAAAATGCAGAAACCCCTCAGGATCTCTTTGTCTTCCTTTAATTGTCTTCAAGGCAATTTCAAAACAAGTCTTCAAAATTTGTACTTTTTTTGTTTTAATTCAAGGATGGATACTTTTTAGTTCAGAGGAGAGGTGATAGAGGTGTTCTCCAAGTGATCTTGATGCTGAGTGTCTCCTCAGGATATCCACACTGACCCTGGATGATCAACCTTGCTCCTCACCCCCCAGCCTCACCAGTTCTGACATGGCCCATCTTGGACTGACAACTGATGCAGCTCCAAACACACTGCGGGATCCATTAAAACACTGAAAAACAAATTATTTCCCTTCCTTTTGTTGTTTTCAAGTCATCAAAAATTCTACAGCTAATTAAAGTTATTTTCTAGTTTAGCTAAGGAGGAAGATTTTCAAGTGGACATCATGAAAAATATATATTTCTTGATGAAAGGGAATGATTTACACAGAGACTTGGAATGCAGGAGGGTCAGGGCACAAAGAATTTGGATCCAAAGGCAAGCGGGGCAAAAGACATTAGTAGCACTTAATCAGTGACCAGTTGAACAGTTATCAAGTGATTCAATAGCATTTGCTGCAATTTTAACAGTGACTTAATTAGGGATTCCCAATAACAACATTCCCACCACAGTCAATTCACACCCACACCCAGGCAGAGCTGTGTGGACACATCAACAGCTGGGTGTGGAAAGGTCCCTCTCCCAAATTCCCCTTGTTGTCAGGGAAACACTCCCACAAATCCATTTGTGTTTGCCAACAGACAAGGGTCACAGCTGGAGGAGTGTTTGTTGAGGGGGATCAGAATTGTCCTGGGCATCAGCGAGGGTCTTTGGAGTGTTGCAAACTGGAGGGTTCCCGAGCTGGGAGAGGCTGCCAGAGGTGTCCCACTGAGAGGGAGGTGCTGGGGAGCTGCCAGGGCCTCTCTCAGCCCCGCTGAGAGTGGGCTCCCAAGGTGACTGGCTTTAGTGATCTGCTGAATTTCCATCCTGGTGTCAGGAATGACTGGAGTTTCCAAAATATTCGGGAATTGTATCCAATCTGTTCCATTTGGGCCACGATTCAGGCAGGGAATGTTCCAAGGCTTTCATGGGATGACTGATTATCCTGAGTTTCCCAGCTGTTCCACTGTGTCCATTGTGACCTTGTGGAACCTCACAGAATCCATGGGGCATTATGATTCTGCAAGGCCTTCGGGAGTCAAAGAGACCATTGTGACACTGGGGAACCTCATGGAATCAAGGGTCCATTGTGACCCTGGGGAAAATGATGGAATCAGTGGGCCATTGTCACACTGCAGGGCCTTCTGGAGCCAAAGAACACTGGGAAACAGTGCAACCTCATGGAATCAAGGAGCCATTGTGACCCTGCGGAGGCTCAAGGAATAAGGGATCCAATCTTTGCCTCAGATTTTGTCAACAAATGAAATTTCAGGAATTACAGAAGTGGGATTGAACCACTTTTGTCTCACAGGTTTTAATGGTTGGCAAAATGAGAATATTTATTCAAAAATGAACCATTTATTTTTACAAATGATCAGACTGAAGATCTAATTCTGAATTATTTACTACACAATACAAAGGCTAAAAGTACTAGTAGTACAGTATAAGATAGGATAGTGCACTACCTTGAAGCAATTATTGAAACAATTATATTAAAGTTAGCCAAAAGAAATAATTATTTCATAGAGATCTCATCCAGGGCTGGGCTGGAAAGGTGCCGGGAGAGAAAACCATGGGTGTGTACGTGACACTGTGTGGGCGTGCAGGGGGAGGACTCAGCCCAGGGGGGGTTTGTGGTGCAGAGCCAGGGCCTGTGGAAGGCATTGAAAACATGCAAGTGCCAGCGAGAGGAGGCTGCTCTGTGCCCTTGGTGGCACCAACAGAGCAGGAACTTCTGTGCATGGCCTGGGCTGTGCAGGGGGGACTGTGGGAAAGGCAAAGCTACCCTGCACTTGGGGGCTACAGGAAAAGTCCAGAGCCCAAAGAGCCTCAAGAGCTGTGTTGGACACCAAGACTGGAGGAGGGAATTGCAGGGCTGCTGTGCAATGGGAAGGGGGGTTTAATTCCAGCAGACACTGATGTGGTGCTCAGGGACTCCATGGCTTCTCTGCCTGAGTCTTTCCTGGAAAGGTCTCTCAGGCCTCTGTGCTCAGGGAAGGGCTTCAGGGAGGAGGAGAGCACATCTGGGCAGGAAACCCCTGAAATCCCCGAGGGACAAATGGCAGTGTCTGCCCCTGTAGGGGACTCAGCCTGGCCATGGCACAGGCTGGAGCTGCCTGGCTGGGAGCAGCCCTGTCAGAAGCTGTGGGTGGGCAGGGAGCTGGGCAGGAGGCAGCCGTGTGCCCTGGCAGCAAGGGAGGACAGGAGCACCCTGGGCTGTGGCACCAGGACATCAAGGACGGGCATTCTCCAGGTCACTGTGGCTGAGGAAAACTGCAGAAAGAGCTGGGATGTTTATAAACTCTATTGAGTTTACCCTTTTGTTTGTGGGCAATGAAGAGAAACTTTCTGTGGCTCTAAGTCTCACCAGTTCCTGGCTGCCAAAAGAACACAAACCTGATGAGTTGTGGTTCCCACTCCAGTGGCACTTGGAGCTCCCTCCGTACCCAGAGCACAGAGCTCCCTTGTCCCACAAAGTCCTTGGACATGGAGGGATTAAGGACACAGGACAGGCTGTGGGGGCCAGTTGCAGGGCATGGTCAGGGATTTGGGGTGGTTGTGACCCCAGGGCAGGACCCAGCACTTGGCCTTGTTGAACCTCCTTTAACTGGCCTGGGCCCATGGAT
>NW_020916962.1:0-1443 GCF_003984885.1 Neopelma chrysocephalum | reverse complement strand
CTGGTAGTCTCCATTCCTGCCTCTTCCAGCCCATAGAGGCGTGACAGGTGACATCAGACTCGCCATGGCAGGCCTGGCAATTCAACACTGCTACGTGCTAAGAGCTGTACAGATGGCTCCCTACTCCAGATTCCAGAGGCTCCAAGACTGGCTGTGCAGGGTGTGGAAGACCCGGCCTTTTCCGCAGGGCAGTGTCTGCCTGTGCTGCTGCAGCTCTGTGGAGAACTGATGAGGGAAGCTCCATCTCCTGGGGCCATGTGAACCTGTGGAGAAGATGCCTCTTCCCTGCAAGCACCTCCTTTGAGCCCAGCATGGGAATACAACCAACATGTTATCACAAACAGAGGCCCAGGAGCTTCTTTTTGGTGCCCAGTGTGCACAGGGCCTTGGGGAAGAGGGGAAAAGGGCTCCTTGTGCTCAGCAACACTTGCCCTGCTGTGCAGCGTGCCAGCAAAAGTGAGCAGAAGGCCCTTGGCCTTTGGTGGCTCTCCTGGAGCCTCAACGCTTGCAGCAGAGTGGAGGGGCAGAGGCTGGAGGTGTGGGGATCCCTGAGGACCTTGTCCTTGGAGATGGCCACAAGCCCTCCCCCAGGCAGGAAGCAGCATCTGTGTCCTGCCTGTGTGTTGCTGGCTGGATTGCTCTGGGCTCCCAAGTGCCTCTGGAGCGGCTCCTCTGGAGCTCCTTCAGGGCTGCGCCGCTGCCGGGCAGGTTGGCGGGGCTGGGGGAGAGCCGCAGGGGAGGGGGCGCTGGGAGGCCAGGAAGGGGTGAGGCGCTGCAGAGGCCCTGATGGGACAAGGGAGCGGGAAGCCTTGAGGGGAATCTGGGAGGGGGTGGGTGGCAGAAGGCTGCGAGGGGACAGACTGGGCAGAGTCCCCGAGGGGCAGGGTGGAGGGAAAAGGCCCCAGGACTTGGGGGGCAGAGGCCATAGGCAGCCCCCAGGCAACCACCTCCTTCCCTGCCAGCCGGCTGCTCTGGTGCTTTCCCGAGGCATCTCGCAGCCCTGTGGCAGAGACCCTGGAGGCCTCAGCAGCAGGGTGGGCACAGCCCCAAGGGGGCCAGGCTGGCCTGGCTGGGGACAAGGAGGGCAAGGGGGCCCTGCCGGGGCACGTCTGCCAGGTGCTGCCGGCCAGGGGCAGTGGCACGGGCAGGGCTGGCGGCCAGCCCGGGCCCCCGCGGCTGCCCAGGCCACAGGGCTGTGGCCGACACCCCGCTGAGCCAGAGCTCTGGGCCCGCAGAGCTGCTGCCACCACGGGCAGGGCGCTGGGCTCCTCGGGCAGGCCTGCGCACTCGCTGCTGCCCAAGCGGCTCCGCGCCCCACACACAACAGCACCAGAGGCTGCCCAGGAGCAGCAGCACCCACAACGCCAGGGCCTCCTCACCCAGGCACCCACACCCGCCAGGACGCCAAAAGTGGCCAGACTGTGGGCACAATTGCACCCGCTT
>NW_020916961.1:0-4766 GCF_003984885.1 Neopelma chrysocephalum | reverse complement strand
GGCTGCCAGAGCTCCAGGAGGGTTTGGATGATCCTCTGGGGCACAGGGGGGGACTCTTGGGGATGTTCCTGTGCAGGGCTGAGGGTTGGACTGGATGGTCCTTGTGGGTCCCTTCCAGCTCAGCAGGTTCTGGGATTCTGGGAAGTTGATTCTGGAGCCAACCCAGCATTGAGAGCTCCTAAAACACCCCCCTTGGCAGGTGGAGGAGGAATCATGGAATGGTTTGGGTTGGAAGGGACCTTCAAGCCCATCTCATTGCACCCCCTGCCATGGGCAGGGACACCTTCCACTAGCCCAGGTTGCTCCAAGCCTCTTCCAACCTGTTTAAACACTTCCAGGGATGGGGCAACCACAACTTCTCTGTGCTATTGGATGTTCTCTGGGATTCCACAGCACATGAGAATCCAAATATTTCTATCAAGTGTAATTTAAGAGTAACTGAAGTTCTTCCCCCAGAGGGTGGTTGGCACTGCCCAGGCTCCCCAGGGCAGTGGGCACGGCCCCAAGGCTGCCAGAGCTCCAGGAGGGTTTGGATGATCCTCTGGGGCACAGGGGGGGATTGTTGGGGTGCCTTGGGCAGGGCTGGATGATCCTTGGGGGTTCCCTTCCATCCCAGAATATTCCCTGGCTCTGTGCAGACAGACAACCATCACCTGCATCCAACACCAACCTGGAGACCACAAATCCTTCAGAAATGAAGTTTAAGAGGCAGCAAAGCAACGGGAATATTTGTAAGAGTGGAAGGAGGCAAAACCCACTTTGATGCCACCAGGAGAGGCTCAGGTGCCACCACAAGGTCCCCAAGACCTTTCAGACCCATTCAGGAGGGGGTTGTACCCACGTTTTCACCGGGTTTTTGTGTGGAGTTACAACTCTCTGGGATTCAAGACCCATGTCCAGGAGGTTGTAGGAATTTCTCCCCCTTTTCCGAGTGTCTCTCACCTGTGATCTCCCTGGTATCGATCCCACACGTGCAGCTCACTGATTGCCAGTTAATTAAGAGCTGTTAATAAATCAATAAACCACTTCAGCCCTGATTTGGTTGGAACTACCTGAGCCAAGCAGTTTTTCCCCTGCAGCAGGGGCTGTAATTCCCTTAAATCAGAGTAAAGAAAGGGATGAGAGGGGGAAAAACTTTGCTGCACCCCCAGTTTTTTGTAGATTTTGATTTAAAAACTCCTAATTCAGCCAAAAATTACAGCAGTGATGGACAGACAAGCAGGAGACTCCCAATCTGCCCATTTTTCCTAGTGCATGGACAAACTAAGGAAAAAGAGATGAAGATTCCTTAAAAAAAACCCCAAAAAACACCTCCTAGGATGAAGAGCATCATTTAACGGGAATATTTGAGAGTTATATATTAAAAAGAAAGAAATAAAAATAAAAATGCTCGACCTCATCCACTGCAAAGCCTGGAGGGAGCCTGGGAAACACCTTTTAGAGTTTAGAATGATGATGGAGCCAAGATGGGAGGGAGAAGACAAGAGGTCTGATAATGGACCAAAAGTGTCTTCTGAGAGGCAAAGGGAGGGGAAAAATAAAAGTAAAAAGAGTAAAATATAAAACTAAAAAAACCCCAAAATATAAAACTAAAAACAAACAAACAAACAAACCCCAAAAAATCAAAAAGCCCCACAAAAAACAAACAAACAAAAAACCTAAAAAAAAAAAGTTGTTTCCATAACAACCAGCATCACTTTTGCCAGGGAAAGGGAGGAAAGAATCAAAGATAAGAAAGAAATAATCAAAGCAGCTTAAGGAATATAAAAAACAATAAGAATTGTTTATGAATTATATATAAGTCTGCTAAGAACTCTTATGAATCAATTCAGAGGAAGAGAAGAATGTTGAATGAATTTAAAGAAAAGGAAAAGATATTATTTGCATTCTAACACTTCCCTATAAATTATGGATTTTCTGTTTGGGAAACAACTCTGTGGAGTGAGTTGACTTCGTGGGAGTCCAAATATTTAAATATATTTATATTTATATTTAAATATAACTCCAAGTGTGTGATGGGAATGTCCTGGTGCTTAAAATGGCCCAGGATGGGACATTCCCAGGGTGGGAGAGGGGGCAGAGACACTTCAGTTCTCACTGTGGCTCTTCCAAGTGCCCTGCAAAGATCCTGGAATGGCTTGGGATCGAAGTGACCTTCTAAAAAATAACTTCCTGGTATTATAGGTTGTTTTTTTTTCAGGAAAACAGGGATATATCTCAAACAATTCAGATTCCCAAGCTGTGACAGCCCATTGCAGTCAGCAAACTGTCCCCCTTCCTCTTCCTGGGGGCACTGCATGTTCTTTAATGTTAAAAATTATATGGAATTAAGGATTCTAATAAACAACCTGTCATAGATACATCACAAGGCACATTTCTCATGTTCTTTCCCAACAGGGTTACTCCATTTTGGAATCATAGGATGGTAGAATAATTTGGGTTGGGAAAGCCCTCCAGTCAAGGGTGGAAAATATCCTCGAGATCATCAAGTCCAATCCTGCCCCAGTAAGAAGATCACACAACAATTTTCGTATTCTGAACTATTCTGGTTCTCTGTTTTCCTTTGGATCATCTCTCCATAGAATCATGGAATGGTTTGGGTTGGGAGGGACCTTAAAGCCCATCCAGTGCCACCCCTGCCATGGGCAGGGGCACCTTCCACCAGCCCAGGTTGCTCCAACCTGGCCTTGGACACTTCCAGGGATCCAGGGGCAACCACAGCTTCTCTGGGAATTCTATTCCAGCCCCTCCCCACCCTCCCAGTCAAGAATTCCTTCCCAATATCCCATCTCTCCCTGCCCTCTGGCAGTGGGAAGCCATTCCCTGTGTCCTGTCCCTCCATCCCTTGTCCACAGTCTCTCTCCATCTTTCCTGGAGCCCCTTCAGGCCCTGCAAGGCCACAATCAGGTCACCCCAAAGCTTCTCCTCTCCAGGCTGAACATTCCCAACTCTCCCAGCCTTTCCTCCCAGCAGAGCTGCTCCATCCCTCTGATCCTCTTGGTGCCTCCCTGGACTCTCTCCAGCAGCTCCATGTCCTCCCTGTGCTGTGGAGAGACTGAATTATCCTGAAAAAGAGCTCGTCCTAAAAGGAGAATATTTCCTGGCACGAGGCAGAGCCACCTCAAGACAATTCATTGTCAGAAGAGACCCAGTGGAAGAAATCCCTGGAAATCCTGTGCCAGGAGCTCCTTGGACCAGAGGACCCACTGTTGTCCCTCCCATGGATTTGATGATCCCAGTGGGTCCCTTCCAACTCAAGATATTCCAGGATTCTCTGACTCTTTCTCCCTGGGCTTGGGCACAACTGAGCCCCCACAAGAGCAGCTCAGGCACAAGTTTTTCCACCCTCTCCCCTTTAAATCTGACCAGGAGTGATGAAGAGAAGGAGGATGAAGTTCCTAACAGACATATTTTGTTGTTAATTAGGAGTGTGTGAGGATTTGGGCCTCCCTGGGTCTCCAAATCTCCTCAGGAAGTGGAGGAAGATCCTTGAAATGCCCCTTTGGGACCCCCCAAAACTGACCTCAGGGGGTTCAAGATGCTCCAGTGCTTTGCAAACCCTCCTCCTGTCTCAGTCTTTTCCCTAAAATGTGACCATTGTAACAGAGAATATTGTATTGTTTTACATTACAATAATATAGGTATTGCATGCCATAAACTATATAATCAAAATTTCATATTTTTATATAAAATCTACCAGAAAACCCCGGCAGAACACAGCAGTGCTCACACAAGGGTGGAAATTTTTATAAATACATGAATTAAATGAGTTGGTTTTCAATGTATGAAGTTCTGCTTTTTCCCCAGACAGCCTGAACACCAAATTTCCCACCCCCTGGACACGGAAAATAACCCAGGGAGGAAGAATTTCTACAGAGGAAAGCCCCATGTTGAGCAAAGGATGGATTTTTCAAGGCAACAACCACCTGAAAGTGCCATCCCCACTTACTAATTTCACATTAATTTTCACACATTTAATTTAATGGAACCATTTCAAAAGTAACATGTGGAGGGGGGGAAAGAGTGACAGAGGGAGGAAAGAACTTTGTAATAATTTTTTTACAGGCTTTGCCACGAAGCATTTGATGAAATAGAGGCAATTCATTACCCAGGATGGGAACTGGGATGCTATTAAATAATAAAATGTCCTTACATAATCTGGAAAGTTCCCTAAATGTTCCACTGCCTGAATCCAGCTCGCCGTGAAAATTGTCGGCGGTGGAATTATTTCAAATTAAAGTCACTATAAATGACAATAAATGACATCTCCATCTTCCTGATTCAGCCCAGCGAGGGAAAAAAAGTACTTAGGGAGAGAGTTCCTATCAATATTTACTCGGAAACAAAGTGTTTTAGAGATTAACAAGCAGCATCTCTGTTTTTTTCCACAGGCATTTTGGTGACTGATGTGCAGCAGAGAGGCAGAGATGGCAGAATTGCAGGGGAAAAGACCCAAATATTCCGAGTCATTAAGTAAATGATGAAAGAAAATGAGGGGGAAAAAAAAGGAGGATAAAGGAATTCAAGAGTGAATAAAGAAAATATATACAAAATTAGATTATCACGTCAACATTAAAGTCAGGGAACTTGATAAATCACAATTAAAGGCACCCACAGAGGACCAATAAATGACTCCTTGACATCTCTCCAGGAACAGGGAATGAGCCTCATGGAAGCACAGACTGGGCTCCAAAGGGACCCAGTTTTCCCATGGGATACCCAGGGCAGGTCTGGTTTAGAATTCACAGGAACTCTCCCAAAACTCC
>NW_020916960.1:0-1116 GCF_003984885.1 Neopelma chrysocephalum | reverse complement strand
CTCAGCGGCCACAGGGCACAGAGGGATGGGGGGACCTCTGCTCTGCAGCTGCTGGGGCCTTGCTTTGTTCTGCTTGGGTCATTGCTTTAGGAAAGTTGCTGTTCATTTTAATCCAGCTCCCCAGCACCTCCCTCTCAGTGGGACACCTCTGGCAGCCTCTCCCAGCTCAGGAACCCTCCAGTTTGCAACACTCCAAAGACCCTCGCTGATGCCCAGGACAATTCTGATCCCCCTCAACAAACACTCCTCCAGCTGTGACCCTCGTCTGTTGGGAAAAACAAAGGGATTTGGGGGAGTGTTTCCCTGACAACAAGGAGAATTTGGGAGAGGGACTTTTCCACACCCACCTATTGATGTGTCCACACATCTCTGCCTGGGTGTGGGGGTGAATTGACTGTGGTGGGAATGTTGTTATTGTCAATCTCTAATTCAGTCACTGTTAAAATTGTAGCAGATGCTATTGAATCACTTGATAACTGTTAAACTGGTCATTGATTAAGTGCTACTAATCTCTTTTGCCCTGCTTGTCTTTGGATCCAAATCCTTTGCACGCTGACCCTCTTACATCCCAAGGCTCTGTGTAAATCATTCCCTTTCATCAAAAAATATATATTTTTCATGATGTCCACTTCAAAATCTTCCTCCTTACCTAAACTACAAAACAACTCCAATTAGTTGTTGATGTCTTGACTTGAAAAAAAATAAAAGGAAGGGAAATAATTTGTTTTTCAGTGTTTTAATGGGTCCCACAGCATGTTTGGAGTTGCATCAGCTGTCAGTCCAAGATGGGCCATGTCAGAACTGGGGAGGTTGAGGGATGAGGAGCAAGGTTGATCATCCAGGGTCAGTGTGGATCTCCTGAGGAGACACTCACCATCAAGATCACTTGGAGAACACCTCTCTCACCTCTTCTCTGAACTAAAAAAAACCCCAAAATTTAACTAAAACAAAAAAAGTACAAACTTTGAAGACTTGTTTTGAAATTGCCTTGAAGACAATTAAAGGAAGACAAAGAGATCCTGAGGGATTTCTGGAATTTAATGAGCCCCACGGTGTGTTTGCAGCCCAACCCATGATGCTGAGGTACTGAGAGAAGATTGAAGCAGCTGCTGAAGA
>NW_020916959.1:0-6194 GCF_003984885.1 Neopelma chrysocephalum | reverse complement strand
TTAGAGGCCAGAGTAGACCAGTTATGGTGATCAATATGCCCAAGGCTGAGTTGTTGCTTCAGGGAGTCCTTGTATCTTTTCTTCGGAGCTCCTCTCTTGCGGCAGCCGGAGGCAAGTTCACCATAAAGCAGGATCTTAGGGAGGCGGTGGTCCTTCATCCTGGAGACGTGCCCTGCCCAGCGCAGTTGCGTTCTCAGTAGCATGGCTTCAATACTTGTGATTGCTGCCTGTTCGAGAACAGATGTATTGGTCACATAATCTGACCAGTGGATGTTCAGGATTGTACGGAGGCAGCGTTGATGGAAGCGTTCTAGGAGACGCAGGTGGTGGCGGTAGATGACCCATGTTTCGGAACCATATAAAAGAGTAGACAGCACTATGGCTCTGTAGACACTGATCTTGGTACCTTTCTTCAAGTGTTTATTACGCCAGACTCTTTTATGGAGTTTTCCAAAATACTCGCATCCAAATCAACGTGGTTTTTGTATAGCACAGAATGTGAATGATCTCACTAACCTCCCTTCAAAGTATTTCAGCCTACAAACCACAGAATATTACTGATTGTGGGTCTTTGTTTCAATAGCTGAAGATTTTCTATTTTATGCAAAACAGTGATGTAATCATTAGCAGTGGAAACCCACCTCTAACAGGCTAAAGTTCGCACAGTTTTTCTCTTTTTCCTTCTAGCCCAATTCTGGACTATTCTTTGTTTTGCTTTGTGCTGTGTTATTTGGGGGTTTGTTGGTTTGATTTGGTTTATTTATTTTATTCCAGTTAAAGTACATGATTTTTAATAAGAAACTTTTAATAAATCCTCCTTAGGCCTCCTGAAGAACTGTAACCTATGGACAGCTCTCCAGGAATGGGCAGACAATTTAACCTACATTTTGTGTGACCTCTGTTGTGTGAGGACTTTTAATATAAAGAAGAACAGTGAGCTTCTAAGTGTGTTTTGCGTGAGGCTGGCAGGCACACTTAGACGGCATTTCCCACAGTTCTATCACATTCCCAGTGCCGACTATTTCTAGCTCTTTAACAGCGATTTTTATTCTGACTAAATGTCCTGTTAAAGAGGAAATATCTGCTATCACTTTGAAATTGTGTCACATTGGTGTGGAACAGTCCTTCAGTATATAAGACATTAAATAAAAAGCATTGAAAATTTTATATTGTGCAGGTTTAAATTAAAAATTCTGTTTATTTGTATTTGTAAAAATTACTAATTAAACCTTCAGATCAGAATTCCATGGTTCACTAATAACTACTACTACTAATATTTCCTTAGACTTCTTCTGAAGAGTGTTCAAGTTTAGCAATTACAAAAATGTCATCTGTCATTCACAGCAAGAAATATTATATCTTTTGAGAGTTTGAGTAAGGCTAGAAGGTGAAAAATTATTTGATGAGTTTCTTTTTTTGTTGTTTGTTTTATGTTTGTCTTTTTTAAGTCTCTTTTTGTTTTCTTCACATAAATTTGCAAGGTTGATGTAGCAATTAGCCAGATAGGATAGAGGCTAATAACTCTGATTTCCTCCTGAGACACTGCAGAACTTTGTAGTGAAAAACAGAACCAGATACGAATGTGGAAGAAGAGAACTGAAAAATCAGCTTTCATCAGTTGAGAGTGAGTTTCAAAAAGTCCCTGGAAATTAGTCCTGAAATAATATTAGAATTGTCGGATGGAAAAAATGCTGAGAAGTGAAACTTCAGAGAGAAGAATATAGGTTTCACCTTTTGAAAAGGCTACTTGTGTGGGGTATTATCAACTTCTTGTGGAGGACAAATAAGTGAGGAATTGCAACTATAAAAAAAAACACTGAACTATTGCTCAGACAGTGAAGTGATAGTGATGCTCATGAGTAATTTTTTTTTTTCCAAAAGAAGCATCTACAGCTGAGAGTTTGTGTAAAGCATAAATAGCAACTTCTCTCCAGAGCCACTGAAATTATGAAGATAGGTAAGAGGATGTTAGTAAGCTGAGTAAACTATATATGTTTTCTGTTAAACAACTCATTAGCATGGATCAAAATGTTAAAGATCTTATTAAAATATTACTCAAGAAGGTATATTAATAAAAACAAATATTTAGCCAAAATCTTAGTGGAGGTGGATGGAATTTCTTCTTTTCAGCATCATGAATTGGAAACAAAATGTGAAATTTTAAGTTTTTTTGGAAAAAAACCCAACTAATATATATTTCATTTTGTCTTGTCAAAACATTTTTGTTTGGCAAGGTCAAAAAATGTTGTATAGATAAGATGAAGAAGTTCCACTTCATTAGTATAATTTAAAATTTAATATGTAATAATCTATATCATGATACCAATAATATTGAGTCATAGAATCATAGATGTTAAAAGATGTTAAACAGCACCTCTCCAATACTCATCCCTGATGAACACCAGACATCACTGTTCTCCTTTTGGACATCAAGGTGATGATCATAATTCTTTGAGTGAGACCATCCATCCAATTCCTCATCCACTGAGAGGTCCCTCTGTCAAATCCGTGTCTCTCCAATCGAGAGACAAGGATGTCCTTCAGAACAGTATCAAACGCTTTGCACAAGTCCAGGCAAGATGACATAAATTGCTCTTCCCCTGTCCACCAACACCGTAACTCCTTCACAGAAAGGTCCATATTTGTCAGGCCCAATGTGGAATGTTACTGATCACCTCCTTGTTTTCCATGTGCCTTAGCACAGTTTCTAGGAAGATCTGCTCCATGACCTTGCCAGGCACAGAGGTGAGACTGACTGGTCTGTAGTTCCCCGAATCCAATGTTTTTAAAAAATAGTAATTATTTTTATAGTGGTTATGCCTCCCCTTTTCCAACATGTTAGTGCTTTGACACTATTGAGGCTTTGTGTTACAAAAATTCTGCCTATTTGTTTGGCAGTTTGGAGATGTGGGAAAGAATCTGTTAGAGTGCAATATAATAGTGAGAAAATAACAGTCCTAAAAAAGGTATCAGCTAACAAATACTTTTATCAAAAGTTTTAAACTGTGACATGGCAATTTCTATCAAAGTTATCAAAACAGAAGCGCAGGTGTTTAGCATTATAAAGTGTTGATATTAATAGCTGAAAGTTATCTTTTAGGCATTTATTATGCATTCTGTGATAATTAATGAGAAGGAAATTGGGTAAATTTGGGAAAGAAATGGTGTATATTGGTAGAGTAGCGATTGTCACCATTCAAATATGAGTTCTTTCTCATCTCGATCTACACAATAAAATTTACTAATGAATCTTTATAGAAAGCAGTAAAAGAAATACAACTGTCCTGTTTCAACAATTATGTTATCCTAATCACTGCAGATGAACTATGGATCACCACTTTATTTTAATTTTTAACTTAACTATGACAGACACTCCTCACCTCTCCAGGTGAGTAGAATGGCCAGCGCAATGGAGAGAGAAAGGAAGTATTGCTTGTTTTAGTCATATCTGATGAGTCAAAACAAACATAAAAATCTAGATAAATGAGATCATTGTCTCTCTTAAAAAATTGAGTCACCAGCTCTCAGATGAGTCATCACTGTTCATAACACTAATATAACATCACAGATGTGCATAGCACTTACAGCGTTCATTTAGAAAAATACCGTTTCATCATCATCATGCTCCTAGTTTCACAACATCCAATGTGTCTGCATGGCATTCTAATCAACCTTTGCCCAGAAAAATTAATAGCATGTTTCTCAGAAGTGTTAAGAAAGCATAATTCTTTTTGGCTGATGCTAAAACTCTTAGCAAAGCAGAACTACCCTTGCTATCACCAACACATTTCTGGAAAGTTAAAAAAAGCCAACAAAATCTAACTTCACAATCCAGTTACATGACAGTAGTATTATTCTAAGAGAAGAGATAAAATTTATTGTTGCCAGCAGTGGCACTGTCTTCATGTGATCCTTTTCATATGTGTCTTTGAAACCCATATACTGAATGTAAGTGAACTAAGAATATTTATTTTCAGTTAAAAATACAGATAAGAAAATTGATTGAACATACATGATTGAAATTTTAGCTTACATCTTGGGTAAAAATAATAGGGAATATAAAAAATAAGTTGTAGCTATTGTTGATGCACTTTATTACCAGAAAATTCATCTGACCCTATAGGGGAGCAAGGTAACTAAGACTTCTGTCTGTTTGATGGGTAGGGTAACCTTCCTCCAGATGGAATTGAATTAATTACAATCTGAAAAATGTCCTTAGTGAAGAGTATTATACTAAATTAAGAGATTTGGTAAAAAGTACTACATAAAAAATTACTGAAATTTCATTAAAATACTATAATGTCAATGCCAAAAGTAAAAACTGTGACAATTTTATTTGAAGTATGGAATGCTGCTTCTCAGAAGATTCAACATCATTATAAATGGTCATGAAGATCGAGAATTATCTGAGAGTGATATCAAACTACTGGTAACAGTTGGCAACAGATATTCTGATAGTATTTTTATTAATTTTCTGTAATAAGAGCAAGCAAGGTGTATATGAATTTCATGACCTATTTTAAATTTTAATCCCAGATTATGAAAAGGTAGAATAAAGATGGACATATAGTAACAACAAATATCAATAGTCAATCATATTGGCAGTGGTTGTCACTGAGATGGTATTGTTGCACATTGCTATCAATTTTACACTTTATGTATGAAGAAATCTGTCTGTACATTGCATGTTGGCAAATATTGCCTTAAAAATGAAATGTAAAACAGTCACAATAAAAACATGGGCAGATAAAAGAAATTCACCTTAGAAAAATGCAAATTGATATAGTTAATGTGGGAAAAAAAATCTGAAACCAAAGCAATAATTGTACTATTTCAATAGGCAACTTTCTAAGAATTTTTTTCCTTCAAAAATGCCTTATTTTGGTATTCCAGAGGAGCATTGTCACTAGCTGTGCTCTCAGTTCTGCTGACTGACACACACATGTTTGACAGGGTATTGATTCTGGTAATTCTGTTTCACCCCAGAGACAGTCATAGAGAGATATCTCTGTGCTTGAGAATTGCAAGGACTGTGTTTCTGTCTAGGAATTCACCAGAAGATGCTGGTCTGACAGCGAGATCTGAGGCACGTACCTTGTGAAGAAGTAAGGGGAGAGACATTTACAAAATTATTTATTCCCACTGAGTTTCTCTGAACTAAGAAAAAAACCCAACACAACTAAACAAAAAACGACTTTTACTTTATGTTCAAATAAAAGGTTTAAAAAAATGTGGAATTCTTCTGTTCTTTTAGGAGATAATGTAAAGAAAAGGTGACAGAAACTCCAGCTTAAAATGTTGACTGACTTGGAAGTCAGTTACAGAGGTTCTAAGAGGTCTGCTCCTCGATGAAGAAGATGGTATCTACATCAGATATCGTACAAATGGAAGTCTATTCAACCTAAGGCGACTGAAGGCCCACACTAAGACCTTAAACTGTCTTGCCCGGGAGCTGCTTTACCCTGATGCTGCTGCCCTTGTTGCCCACACGGAAGTAGCTCTGCAGCATTTAACATCCTGCTTTGCTGAGACTGCTGAGCTCTTTGGGCTGGAAGTCAACTTGAAGAAGGCAGAAGTTCTCTATCAACTGGCACCTCAGGAAGTCTTCCATCATACCCATATCACCATTGGCAAATCAGAGCTCAAATCAGTCCAGCAGTTTAATTACCTAGGTAGCCTCATCTCCTCGGATGGTAAGATTGATGAAGAGATAGACAACAGGTTAGCAAAGGCATATAGTGCTTTCGGAAAGCTTCATAAAAGAGTTTGGCAAAATAAACACCTGAAGAAAAGTACGAAGATCAGTGTTTACAGAGCCATAGTGCTGTCTACTCCCTTATACAGATCTGAATCATGGGTCATCTACTGCGACTCCTAGAACGCTTCCATCAACGCTGTTTCCGCACAATCCTAAACATCCACTGGTCAGATTATGTGACCAATACATCTGTTCTTGAACAGGCAGCAATCACAAGTATTGAAGCCATGCTACTGAGATCGCAACTGCGCTGGGCAGGGCACGTCTCCAGGATGAAGGACCACCGCCTCCCTAAGATCCTGCTTTATGGTGAACTTGCCTCTGGCTGCCGCAAGAGAGGAGCTCCGAAGAAAAGATACAAGGACTCCCTGAAGCAACAACTCAGCCTCGGGCATATTGATCACCATAACTGGTCTACTCTGGCCTCTAACCGGGA
>NW_020916958.1:0-461 GCF_003984885.1 Neopelma chrysocephalum | reverse complement strand
CTTGTCAGAGTGACATTTTCTTCCTGGTATGTGGTGCTGATCTAAACCACCTGTGCAAGGATTCAAATCTCATCTGCTGGCAATATGAAAAAATTTAGGGATGGGACCATGCTGTATTCCTCTCTCACCTAGTTACCCTCGAGCTTCTAAATGAAGTTCAGTCCTGAAAACGGTGGCTTTTTAAACAGGCAAGGTGTGTTAAGCTCTGTAAGGCATGGAGTGCCCTTGGACTCTGGGTACAGGATCTTGCACATTGGGAGCACAGGCACCAACATGATCTTGGCTGATGGTGTAACCAAGGACAATTCTAATCATAGAAAATAGCTCTAGTGCTACAAGAAATGAATGACAAGCATTTTCTCCCTTCAGAATGATGATGTCCTTGTTTTCTGAGGGACAGAAATGCAGTCACTCTGTCCCGCCCATATTCTTATCACATGCTCCTATTTGCATGTTTTGTT
>NW_020916957.1:0-1663 GCF_003984885.1 Neopelma chrysocephalum | reverse complement strand
GGCAGATGAACCTTAGGATTAAAGGGTGGGCTCAGTTCAGCGCAGGCTGTGTCTCACCTAAAAAATCCATTGCGCAGGCTGGAAAGGTGAAAGACCTTTCCCCAAATCTTCGTTCACGAAGACTGGCCATTATTATTATTATTATTATAACTGTTATATCCGCATTAAATTTATAGGGGGTATGATGAATTCAGGTACTGTGGCTATCTTGAGAGAGAGACTTTTCCTAATCTTCCATGAAATCATATTGTAAAGTGTCAAGGGCTGTTCCTACTCCTTGTCCAATAAGCAGCATAAAGACTTTTTGCTTATCTGTTCCCAAGCTTGAAAAAATCAGTTGGTTGTGTATTAGTTGAAATACTTTGAATAAACCCAAAATGCTTTATTGTGTATTAAATCTCATCCAGCTTATATACATCTAGAAGGGAGGACAGTTACATGGAAAAAAAATGGGTAGACAAAAAAAAGACCAAATGAGTCATAAAAAGCATTACATAAGAGCCAGGCTCCATAAGAAAGGAAATATATCCATGTATGAATTGTCTCTGTTATTAGAGCTTGCACCTGTGTTCTGTAACAGAACTAAAGTTGGGGGCAGCAGGGAAGAGAAGTAGAGTATGTTATTGGATAAAGGTTTGTGGAAGTAAGCTTAAGACACAGATTAATTCATAAGTTCTATTAAGGCAGCCTGTGCTGCTGCCTGGGCCCAGCCCTGTGCAGGTGCAGGCTGCTGCCGGCCGGGCAGCCCGTCACCGCTCCCTGCCTTTCAGGCCCTGGCCTACCTGGAGGTGACTGACTGCGGCGAAAGCATCCTGCCCATCCTTTCAAGGCACCTGTGGAGCGAGTGCCCAGAGATGCGTCGCCAAGTGCTGAGGGGCCTGGTGGTGCTCAGCCAGGATGCCGTGACGGTGAGGAAGGGGCAGTTGGCTGAAACCCGTGCTGCAATGCTGGGGCTGGGGAGCACAGCTGCTGCCAGCTCTGCTGCCTCCCCGCTCAGCTGCCCGAGTCCCTCGGGACAGGCCTTTGGCCTCTGGGCCCCGCGGCAGCAGGTGGGGCTGCCCCGCCGGAGCGGGGTTGGCGTCGCAGCTGTTGGCGGCTTCACAGCACAGCCTTGTGTTCCTCACAGGCCAAAAGAATGCGCAGCCTGACCCAAAGCCTCGTGCAGCTCCTGTGGGACGCAGGTGGAGAGCTGGTCAGGATGAGTGTCACTCTACTCGGCTTTCTGCTCTCGGACAAAGACATCCGACTCTCCAGCCCCACCGCCCTGCAGTTGGCTGAGGCGCTGCAGCCGCTCTTCGACAGCGTAAGGCTCTGTGCCCCGCAGCCACAGGCAATGGGTGCTGGCAGGAAACTTTGCGCCTGGTGGATTTTCAGGCCTGTGCCCAGGTGGGCCTGGAGAAGCCAGTGCTGAGGTCTTTCCATTTCCCCCAGGCTGACAGCAGCGTGCAGCTGTCCTCCGTCCTCCTCTTCCAGGGGCTGATGACGATGGTAGAGAAAGAGGGAAAAAAGCCCCTGAAGCCACACGTCCGCCAGAGCCTGCTTCCACTCTTCTTCCACTGCCATGATGAGAACCAGAGAGTGGCAGAGGTGAGCACTTGTGGGCTCTGGTGTCCCCACGGGAGGGGGCTGGGCTGCCTCCTGCCCTGGCACCTCACGGGCTGCA
>NW_020916956.1:0-1136 GCF_003984885.1 Neopelma chrysocephalum | reverse complement strand
CTTCTGTGACAGTTCCAGCCTCTCCAGTGGCCTTTTCCAAGGAGATGTCTCTGCTCCTGCCTCATCCCAGCTCCAGGGATTCCTCTGCCCTCAACTGACTTCCCTGTCCGAATCCCTCCTCAAACTCCAGGTGGATACAACCCCTTCCCTGCTTTCTTGCCTCATCCCGGGATTCCTGTGCCTTGTGGAGCTCTCCCAGTCTCACCCCATGGATGGAGCAGCTCCTGTGTGTCCAAACCCCCCCTTTGACCCACCAACCCCTCTCCAAAGCCCTTTCCTGTCCCTTCCCTGCCCCAAAACGTCTCCCTTCATTTAATCCCCGAAATCCTTTGTGCAGGAATCGCTCCTGGAGGCGGATCCGCTCCAGGCCGGCAGAATTCCGGGGCCCTTTAACAACAACCCGTCTCCATCAGGGCTGGAATTGCTTCCAGTTGCTGCCAGTGGAGCAGCTGTTGGGCTCTCCCCCTTCCCTCCCCAGCTCCAGTGCCCCACACCTGCCCTTCCAGCTGCTCCAAACCAGGGATTTCTCTCCAGCTGAGGAGCCGGCACCTGGAAAACATCAATATTTACGGTTCAGAACGGGAACAAAACCCCCCTCCATAAAAATACTTGTAGGTGATCTGGGCTCTTTCAAGTGCTTGATGGAGAAAACGTTATTTTTAGGGTTTTTTTTTGGTTTTTTTCCCTCTCTCCTTGGGCTGGAGGGGAGGGGGAGGTTGTTGGGATTGATGATGTGGGGGAGAAATTCCCGCCAGGCTCCGGAGGGGAAGAGCACTTGGAGAGCAGGGAAACGCTGGCAGGCAGGAGTTTGGTGGGTTCAGAGTCCAAAAATTAGGAAAGGAATAAGGAAAAGACTTGTCCTGCATTCCCACCAGGTTGGTTGGGAGCTTTTCTGAGCCTGGAAGGAAGGGCAGAGACATCCCGTGGGATCCCAGACCCTCCTGCTGCAAGGACATGGAGCAGGGAAGGCAGGCGGGAATTCTGTAGGCTCAGAGTCCAAAAATGAGTGGAAAAAACAGGGAAAAGACTTGCCCTGAACTCCCACCAGGTTGGCTGGGAGCTTTTCTGAGCCTGGAAGGAAGGGCAGAAATGTCCTGTGGGATCCCAGACCCTCCGGCTGCAGGATCCAGGACATG
>NW_020916955.1:0-1433 GCF_003984885.1 Neopelma chrysocephalum | reverse complement strand
CCCGGCGTGTTCTCAGCTTGGTTCTCTGCAGTTCTCCCGGCATCTGAACACAGGATGGGATGGGGAAATTGAGGTAAGCCAGAACAGGAGCTCATGGAACCGAGTGGCCATTGGGACACTGCAGGGCCTCCTGGAATCCAGGGGCCGGTGGGACACTGGGGAGCCTCTTGGAACCAAGGGAACCCTGGGATGTTTTGGAACATCGTGGAATCAAAGGGCCATTGTGACACTGCGGGGGGACCTCATGGAACCAAAGGAACCCTGAGAGTTTTTGCAACCTCATGGAATCAAGGGGCCATTTCTGGCAGGATGCTCTGCTCTTATTATACCGAAAGAATGGTCAGAGAATGCAAACAATGCAAGCTCTCTGTAGTGAGTTCCTGCTGGTGTCAATGTGCTGTTTTTAATGTTGAATTATACTAAATCCAAAATGCTTCATGAAACTTCAAACACACATCCTGCTTTTTGAAGCAAGATTTGACAGATAAGCTTCTCCCTGGCCTGCAAATATATCACTCTTGATAACTATAAAAGCCCTGTCCAACTGTCATGTTGCAGATTCTTCCACAGACTTCCTTGAAGTGTGTGGAGCTTCTGCCATGAAGCAGGGACAGCTCTTCATGGTCACTGCCCAGGGGTTAAGTAAAAGAGAGAGAACTACCCCCTGTTGTTATGGGGTGAGTTACCTCAATCTCTGCTTCAGGATTGTTTCTTTTTGCTGGCTTTGATCCAATTGCTTTAATAGAATGACTTTGATAGTCTGCACTGTCCTATCGTACACTATACTGCTAGGATTTTTTGGCTTTTATACTGTGCAGTAAATAATTCTCTTTAAAGTCTTTCATCTATTCACTTGTCTGATCAATTGTCTGTTCATTTGTCATAAAAAATAATTCATTTTATAGAAATATTTCTGATTTGCCATCACTAAAACCTGCAGGACAAAGTGATTGAATCACACCTCTATAATTCCTTCAATCTAAACCAAAATCTGAGCCTGAGATTGGATCCAGCCACAGCCAGGTTCCTCTCTGAGAAGGAATTTAGAAAGCAAGGGGGTCCTTTCTGCACCTCGTAGCTCAACGAGACGGCTTCTGCCATCAACTTTGTCTAAGCCTTCCACCCCCCCAGCCCCAAGCCGTGACACATGGGCATGTCTTGTCCATGCAGTGCAAACCTGGACTCCTGAGCTGGTCATTTGATGTCCCTCCTTGGAGGGAAGAACAAGCCCAATGGCCTGGGGTGAGAGGCCAGTGCTGGGAGCGGCGCTGGCTGTGCCAGGGCACTGTTGGGTGCCCCCACCCTGAGCACTCCCACCCTTGTGCTGTTTTCCTCTGCAGGGTGTTTTGTTGGGCACATCCTGGAGAGCAAAGTGGAAAGCAGATGGAAGCTTTGAGGCCCTGGCCTGAGGAGATGGCCCTGCAGGATGGCAG
>NW_020916954.1:0-1635 GCF_003984885.1 Neopelma chrysocephalum | reverse complement strand
GGAAAGGAAAGGAAAGGAAAGGAAAGGAAAGGAAAGGAAAGGAAAGGAAAGGGAAAGGAAAGGGAAAGGAAAGGGAAAGGAAAGGAAGAAAACTGACAGCAGCACAGCCAGGATGCTGGAGGTGGGAGCGCTCATGCACTGAGCAGAAAAATTCAGGGACTGTCAGCAGCAGATGGTATCTATAAATCCCAATGACATTTGGGATTTTAATCCATTCTCCATCTAAAAACTCAGACAGCAGTTAAAAGGCCCTCATCGAGACGCATGCCGAGGATGTTGCCACATCCCAAGCCACTGACCTCCCATGCTGAGACAGCCCTCGGAGAGAGGCAGCAGGACCCAGCCCATGGATGGGCAATCAGCCAGGGAAACGGGAAGGCAGGGGATAAGGATGCACAGGGCCGAGCAGGCAGGAGTGGCAGCACCATCATAGCCCCAAAATTGACACAGGTGCCGGTTTGCCAGGACTTGCCCTCGGGCCAGCATTTCCCCCCACAGCCTCTGGCTGTGCAACACCAGGGAGCCCCCGGGACAGCAGCGTTCCTAAACATTTACTCACAGGGAGCCAGAAACATCCTCCCGGCAAATTCCTTGATAAGATAAACCATGGAAATGTCATGACTGCCTGGGGCAGCCATCAAATAACCCCAGGGGGGAAGCACGGTGGCCGTGCCCAGACCTTACCAGTTAGCTGCATCCGCCTCCTGCTCCCAAACTGAGCAGAGCTAGATGAGGCACAGCCAGGAGATGCTGCTGTCCCCCTCTGCCCCATCAGCATGAACAGGACAAGGCAGCAGAGAACTGGGGCTGGCGTGCCTTTGACCCACGAGATGCCCTGGGGGGAGTGGATGGTGGAGAGGGGCCATCAATGTCTGGGCACAGCCGAACCCAAGGGAGGTCTTTAAAGGTGCAAGGAGGTCTTTAAAACACAAGGTGAGCGTGGGGTGACGTGTAGCCCCCAGTCCCACCAGTGTCCCCTCCATCCTCCCCCCGCAGGGGCCAAGGTCTCTGCTTCCCATCACTTGCCTCCCTCCCTCCGGGGGCCAATCGACAGCCTGGAGATGGAGATAAGGTTCTAAGGTTTGGGAGGTGAGGGAAGGAATTCGACCCCCCCCATCATCCTCCTCCTCCACGTTAATAAATCACCTTGCAGACTAATTGCTCCTCGGAGGGGGGAAGACTCGCCTCCTCACCCCCCACCAAGGTCCTGGCTCAGCCTGGGAGATACTCCTGAGAAGCCCCAAATTTCAGTCGCATTCCTGGCATTCTTGCCTCAGCATGAAGCCGAAGGGGCTCTGGTAGCGCCTGGTGACCACCCTCGGGGCAGGCATGAGAGTCTACACCAGTTAATGGAGGGGGGATCAGCTGCTGTTTCCATGAGGGACAGGCAGGACATCCTCAGGCCTCCTGGGAATACAGGGAGACCAGTGCACCCAGCATCCTGGCTGGAGGACAGATGCTGTGTGGCAGGACGAGGGACAGGACGGAGGATTTATGATCCAAGTCAATGCCATCCCAACCTGAAAATCAGAGAAGGACAAGGCACCCAGGTAGCATACATGACCCTAGAGCTCAAAGGAAGCCTTCCAAGCCAATGAGGCCCCTCAGCCTTGCTGATTAATTCTCTTAATTGGA
>NW_020916953.1:0-4579 GCF_003984885.1 Neopelma chrysocephalum | reverse complement strand
CCATGGTAATCATCATACATTCCCATTGCCACAGTCAGATACCATGGCAAACAGCATACTTTCCACAGGTGCAGTCGGTTACCATGGCAACCATCAGACATTCCCATTGCTACAGTCAGTTACCATGGCAACCATCATACAGCCCCTTAATATGGTTGGCTATCACGGCAACCATCATACATTCCCATTGTTACAGTCAGTTACTATGCCAAACATCATAAAGTAGTGTTACTACGGTCAGTTACCATGGCAACCATCATACATTCCCATTCCGACAATCAGTTACCATGGCAAACATCATACCTCCCACTGCTATGGTCAGTTACCGTGGCAACCAGCATACTTCCCACTGGTACATTCGGTTTCCTGGAAACCATCATACATTCCCATTGCTACAGTTGGTTACCATGGCAACTATCATACTTCTCACCGCTATGGTCAGTTACCATGGCAACAATCATACATTCCCATTGCTAGGTCAGTTACCATGGCAACGAGCATACATTCCCGTTGCTACAGTTACTTACCATGGCAACCATCATACATTCCTGTTTCAACAGTCAGTTACCATGGCAACATCACAGTTCTCACTGGTACAGTCGGTTACCATAGCACCATTACACATTCCCATTGCTATGGTCAGTTACCATGGCAACCATCATACAGTCCAATTGCCATGGTCAGTTACCATGGCAACCATCATACATTCCCATTGCTATGGTCGGTTACCATGGCAATCATCATACATTCCGGTTACTCTGGTCGGTTACCATAGAAACCAGCATACATTCTAATTACCATGGTCAGTTACCATGGCAACCGTCATACAGTTGCATTGCTATGGTAAGTTACCATTGCAACCATCATAAATTCTCTTTTCTACAGACAGTTACCATGGTAACCATCATATTTCCCACTGCTACAATCAGTTACCATGGCAACCATCATAGAATAGTGTTGATACGGACATCTACAATGGCAACCATCATACATTCCCATTGCTACAGTCAGTTACCATGGCAACCATCATGCATTCCAATTGCTCTGGTCGATTATCATTGCAACCAGCATACATTCTAATTACCACAGTGAGTTACCAGGGAAACCATCATACAGTCGCATTGCTACGGTCAGTTACCATGGCAACCATCATACATTTCTGTTGCTACAGTCGCTTAAAATGGCAAACATCATAAATTCAAATTGCTACAGTCAGTTACCATGGCAACCATCATACTTCCTACTGGTAAAGTTGGTTACCATGGCAACCATCATAGAGTAGCGTTGCTACGGTCCGTTACCACGGCAACCATAATACATTCTCTTTTCGACAATCAGTTACCATGGCAACCATCATACATTCCCCTTGCTATGGTCAGTTACCATGGCAACCATCATACATTCCCATTGTTACAGTCAGTTACTATGGCAAACATCATTCAATAGTGTTGCTACAGTCAGTTACCATGGCAACCATCACACATTTCTGTTTCTATGGTCGGTTGCAATGGCAAACATCAGACCTTCCCACTGTTACAGTCAGTTACCATGGCAACCATCATACATTCCCTTCACTATGGTCGGTTACCATGGCAACCAACATACACTCTCTTTACCACAGTCAGTTACCATGGCAATGATCACACATTCCCATTGCTACGGTCAGTTACCATGGCAACCATCATACATTCCCATCGCTACAATCAGTGACTATGGCCACCATCATACATTCCTGTTTATAAGATCAGTTACCATGGCAACCATCAAACTTCCCACTGATGCATTTGGTTACCATGGCAACCATCATACATTCCCATTGCTACATTTGGTTACCATGGGAACTATCATACTTCTCACTGCTATGGTCAGTTAGCATGGCAAACAGCATGCATTCCCATTCCTATGGTTGGTTACCATGGCAATCATCATACATTCCCGTTGCTACAGTCAGTTACCATGGCAACATCATACTGTCTCACTGGTACAGTCAGTTACCATGACAACCATCAGACATTCCCATTGCTAAAGTCAGTTACCATGGCAACCATCGTACAATCCCATTACTATGGTCAGTTACCATGGCAACCACCACACATTCCCATCGCTACAGTCAGTTACTATGGCAACCTCTTGGTTCCTCTTGCACAGAAGCAGGTGCAGATGAGCCTCCCTCTTGTCCACCAATCTGGCAGCTGTGCTCTACAGGCCTGTGTCCCAAGGGCTGTCTTGACCAAGACCCTGCACAAACCTCTGGGACTCTTTGCATCCTGTCCTGGTGCATTTCCAGTCAATTCCAGGGTTATCAAAGCCAACTTGAATGGGCTCTTTGTCTCACTCCACAATGTCACCCAAACCAATCTCTCCTCTGACCCTCACCCACAAAAGTTCACCCAATTTCTTCATCCCCTGGGGCAACTCCACAGGTCCAAGAAGCTCTATCCCACTGAGGACACCTCTCTCCTGCTCTTTCTCTCCTCTGTCTCCTTGGCCTTCTCTCCCAACCCATCACAGCAACAAAACCTGGGAACTGTCTCAGCAGGCCTGGGCTGTTATTGCCTCCAAGTGGAATGAAGAGAGACTTGGGGCTGCAGTTCCTCCTGCCTGTGCCCCACACGCAGGGCATTGGGGCCTGTCTGGCTGCAGCCCCTCAGCGGGGGCACCGGGGGTAAGAACAGACTTGCAGTGGGGAAAGCTGCTCTGAAAGCCCCGAGAGCTGGGGTGTGCAGAGGCTTTGCTGACAATGGCCTTGGGGGTGGACGTGCTGGGACTCAGGCCCAGGGGGAAAATCACAGGCCTGATCCCTGAGGAGATCAGCACATGCTGCTGAAATGCTGGGGGAGAGCAGAGCCAGCAGAGGGAGGAAACAAGTGTGGACAGCCTGGGCTGATGTGCTTTGGACTCGTGCATGGCCCGGCCTTGGCTGGGCAGAGAAGGGACAGCCTTTGTGTCCCTGCAGGGCTGGGATTCACTCCCTGCCCCAAAGGTACCCAATGTGTCTGAGAAGCCCTGGGTGGTGCCTGTCCCACAACTGCTGGGAATGGGGACGGGCTTCCTGCACAGGCCCTGTGCTGTCCAGGGCAGCTGCTGCACTTGTGCTGCAGAGCCCTGGCACCTCCCCTGGCACTACAGGCCCCTCTTTGGCTATTCAATCCAGGCTCAGCTGCCCTCACTTGGGTTCAGCAGTGAAGGGATGTCCAGGAGACAACTGCCATTGTACTCCAAGCACATGTAGAAAATACCCTGGTAAAAACAGGAGAGAGACCTCTCTCCCTGTGCCACCTGACTCCATTTGGTCACCTGAACACCCCTATTGGCTGCCCTGGACAGAAGGAACAGTGATAGATTCCGCTGTCCTACATGTGGGCACCTTCTGCCACTGAAGTTGGCCAAAGCAATGTCCCAGCAGCCTCCAAGAAGATCCCACAGCTGCTGCCCTGTCCCTAGGAACTGCTCCATTGGAGCCTGCAGTTCCCAGCAGGAATCTCGGTCACCTCTGGCCCCTCGGAAGGAACCAGGGGTTTGTGTCCCAGCAGGTCACTCCTGGCTTTGGTCTTCCTTCATTCCCATGGCAGCTGGGACAAGGAGTCACCTGCAGGGGCCTGTTTTGGGCCCACTGAAGTGGGCCAGGAGGAATCCCAGCCCATGGGGGTTGTGGAGGGAGCTGAGTGTCCTTGTGGCCCCAGCTCTGCAGAGCCACAAGGAGACACCTCTGTTGAGTCAGCTGAGTCCCTTCCCTCAGTGCAGGTGAAGGAGATCCCTCCTGGGCACTGTCTGGGTTTCCTGTCTAATGATGGGACATGAAAAGGGGACTCTTGGACTTAACTCTG
The DNA here is from genome assembly GCF_003984885.1 of Neopelma chrysocephalum. Lineage (NCBI taxonomy): Eukaryota > Metazoa > Chordata > Aves > Passeriformes > Pipridae > Neopelma > Neopelma chrysocephalum. The sequence continues at coordinate 752 of NW_020916953.1, read as the reverse complement.
TGTCTGTTTGGAGAAATGACAGTGCTGAAAGAAGTGTCTGTGCCCAGGTGAGAGAAGGCACATCATGATTTCCTTCAGCTGTGTGCCAGCAGGTTCCCCTGGAGCCCCAGGGACAACTGGAGGGAGCCCAGAGGGGCAGAGCAAGGGCTGCCTGGGGCTGTTGCTGTGCTGCTGAGCTGGGCCGGGCTCCTGGCACACAGGGAGCTCCTGGCAAGCAAGAAGAGCTTCAAAGAGACAGCTCTGCTGGTGAGCAGCTCCTCTGCACAGCCCAGCAGGGCTGGGGGCACTGCCAGGGCAGCTCAGGGACACCAGCAGGGCACACACAGAGCTTCCAGGGGCTCAGCACTGGCAGGAGGGCTGAGAGCTCCCTGCAGGAGGAATCTTGGCAGGGCTGCACATGGTGAGTCTGTGGCTGCAGGGCAGTGCAGGGGCAGCTCCTGGAGGCATCTCCTAAAGCTGGCCCAGCCCCAGCTGATGGGTTGGGTGAGCAGGGTCTGTTTTGGGGCAATTTAGAAGAGCTGTGAAGCCGGGGATGCATCCAGGGGTGCCCATGGCTGTGGGGCAGAGCAGGGTCCTGCAGCCCAGGGCGCTGTGCTGGGCAGGGACTCTGCTGCCTGCCAGGGGCAGCTCTCAGCCGGCCCGGGGAGCTGCTCCCAGGGCTGGGGCACAAGGGCTGTGGGCAAGGAGCAAACCTGGCAGCTGAGAGAGGATCTTTTCCATGTCTCGCTGCTGCAGGGTCAGACCTGCTCACA
>NW_020916952.1:0-1530 GCF_003984885.1 Neopelma chrysocephalum | reverse complement strand
CGCAACGCACCCTGCTGGCCCCGGGCGGCGCCGGCCCCGCCCCCCCCGCGCCTGACGGACAGCGCCGCCCGCCAATGGCAGCCTGAGCCGCGCGGCGCGCGGGGGGCGGTGCCGGGGGAGGGGCGGGGCCAGGAGCGGCCGCCAAGTTCGGTTGCGGCGGCGGCGCGGAGGGCGGGGCGGGGAAGGGGGCGGAGCCGGGCGGGGGAGCGGCGGAGCGGCGGGGGGGGAGCGGCCAATCAAGGAGCGGGGCGGGGAAAGGGGCGTGCCTCTGTAAAGTAGTTCATTAATATTAATGAGAGGGGAGGGGGCACGTGGCCTCCGGGGTGCGAAGGCTCCGGGACGAGCTCCCCCCCCACCCCGGGACCTCCGGGATCCCCTGGGCTGTGGTCCCTCCTGGGTCCCCTGTGTCCCCCCAGACACTGCTGGGATCCCCCGGGCTGTGCCCCCCGCCAGGACCTCCCAGGCCCCCTCTGGATCTCCCAGTCTGTGCCCCCTCTCAGGTCCTCCCTCGCGTACCCCCCGGTTCTCCCCGGGATCCACCAGGTCCTGCCGAGATCCCTCAGTCTGTGTCCCCCCCGCCCCAGGTCCCCCCATTCCCCTCAGGTCCTCCCGGGACCTCCTGGCCTGTGTTCTCCCCCCCAGAACCCTCCAGGTCCCCCTGGGATCCCCTGGTCTGTGTCCCCCCTTTCTGGGGCTCTCGGTGCAGCCTGGCCAGGCTCCTGTGAGCCCCCCGTGCTGCACCCCCCCGGTGCCCCCGGCGCTCTGCCCAGGCCAGCCCTGCGTGTCGGGGGGCTGCAGCAGCCCTGGCCCCCCCCACCCTGGGGAGCCACACTCTGCATGAACCAGGGGGGAAAATCCATGGGGATGAATCAGCAGCGGGGGGGAGTCACGCGGGGGGAGCGGGAAATCACGCCCTGAATCGAGGCTTTGATTCCCCCCCTCGGCTGCCACTGGCACCGGGTGGTGCCTGGTCCCGGCGGGGCGAGGGGGGCCTGGGGTGCCCCCGGGAGTCCCCAAGGGTGGACACAGCCCCACCGCTCCCCGGCAGCTTCCCAGCGCATCCCAGTCCGCAGCAGGGCCACACCAGTCCGCACCAGTGGCAGCTGCGATCCCAGCAGGAACTGAGGTGCAGAATCGCCCGGTCTGGGTTGTCCCCAGCGCGGGGGGGACGCGGCCCCGCTGCCACCGGCGGCCGCCGCGCTGAAATTGGGCTGAAAACCCAATAATCCTGTTAGTGGGGAGAAGGCTGATTTTTTCCCTTAATCCAGTTTGCTCCCATATGTCCCGGCCCTCCGCGTCCTAATCCGCTTTGGCTGCAGATGGGCAGCACCGGGCACAGGGGAACCCCCGAGGGGGGCCAGGGCCGGGATATCCCCTGGGGGGGACACACGAGGGACAATGTCCCACGCAGGCACCGCGTCCGGTGCAAGGGACAGGGCCAGGAGCTGGTTTGGGGTCCCAAAAACTGGATTTTATGACTGGGCATTTTATGACCGCGGGATGAAGCGATGGCTCCTCATCGTGGGGGGG
>NW_020916951.1:0-5289 GCF_003984885.1 Neopelma chrysocephalum | reverse complement strand
GATTCCTCCCGCAACAAAGGTGCCAGCAAAGAAAGTTCTTGCTGCTCACGGACTCCCCAGAATAACACACCAACTGCACCACAAAGCAAAAGTTTCCAGACTTTCTTTCCTGGGGAAATGGCTGTTGTTTCCTGTTTTCAGATCTTTCTCCCAACTGCCAACCATAGCCCACTTCATCTTCCTGGGGTAATGGCTGTTGTTTGCTTTTTTCAGTCATGCCTCCCAAGTGCCAGCCTGACTCCCAAAATTGCCTACGGATGAAGATTCCTCACAGAATAAAGGGGCCAGCACAGAAAGCTCTTGCTACTAATGGAGTCTTCCGGCAGACAAACCAACTGCACCACAAAGCAAAAGTTACCAGCCTTCCTATCCTGGAAATTAGGGCTGTTGTTTCCTGTTTTCAGCCCTGCCTCCCAACTTCAAGCCCTACTGCCAAAATTGCATACAGACAAAGATTCCTCCCACAACAGAGGTGCCAGCAGAGAAAGCTCTTCCTGCTGATGAAGTGCTTAGCCTGGCCTACCAATTGCACCACAAAGACAAAGCTTCCAGGCTTTCATTCCTGGCAATAAGGGCTGTTGTTTCCTGTTTTCAACCCTGCCTCCCATCTGCCAGCCCGACTCCCAAAATTGCATACGGACGAACACTCCTCCCACACCAAAGGGGACAGCAGAGAAAGCTCTTGCTGCCCATGGAGTGCACAGGCTGACCCACCAACTGCACCACAAAGTCAAAGCTTCCAGGCTTTCTTTCCTGGGGATAAGGGCTGTTGTTTCCTGTTTTCAGCTCTGACTCCCAACTGCCAGTCCGACTCCCAAAATTGCATATAAACAAAGATTCCTCCCACACCAAAGGTGCCAGCAGAGAAAGCTCTTGCTGCCCATGGAGTCTCCAGGCAGACAAAGCAACTGCACCACAAAGCCAAAGCTTCCAGGCTTCCTTTCCTGCCGGTATGGGCTGCTGTTTCCTGTTTTCAGCCCTGACTACCAACTGCCAGCCCGACTCCCAAAATTGCCTATGGACGAAGATTCCTCCCAGATCAAAGGTGCCAGCAGAGAAAGCTCTTGCTCCTAATAGAGTCTCCAGGCAGACAAACCAACTGCACCACAAAACAAAAGCTTCCGGGCCTTATTTCCTAGCGATTTGGACTGTGGTTTCCTGTTTTCAGCCCTGACTCCCAACTTCAAGGCCTACTCCCAAAATTGCATACAGACAAAGATTCCTCCCACAACAGAGGTGCAAGCACAGAAAACTCTTGCTGCAGATGAAGTGCACTGCCCAGCCTGCCAACTGCACCACAAAGCCAAAGCTTCCAGGCTTTCATTCCTGGCAATAAGGGCTGTTGTTTCCTGTTTTCAGCCCTGCCTTCCAACTGCCAGCCCGACTCTCAAAATTGCATACGGACGAAGATTCCTCCCAGAACAAAGGTGCCGTTAGAGTAAGCTCTTGCTACTAATAGAGTCTTCTGGCAGACAAACCAACAGAACCACAAAGCAAAGGCTTCCATCCTTTTATTCCTGACAGTGAGGGCTGTTGTTTCCTGTTTTCAGCCCTGACTCCAACTGCCAGCCCGACTCCCAAAATAGCCCATGGACGAAGATTCCTCCCAGAACAAAGGTGCCATTAGACGAAGCTCTTGTTACTAATGGAGTCTCCCGGCAGATAAACCAACTGCCCAACAAAGCAAAAGCTTACAGCCTTTTTCTCCTGGAAATAAGGGCTTTTGTTTCCTCTTTGTAGCCCGGCCTCCAACTTCAAGACGTACTGCCAAAATTGCATACAGACAAAGATTCCTCCCACAACAGAGGTGCCAGCAGAGAAAGCTCTTGCTGCTCATGGAGTGCCCAGGCTGACCCAGCAGCAGAAGCACAAAGCAAAACCATCCAGGCTTTCTTTCCTGGGGATACAGGCAGTTGTTTCCTGTTTTCAACCCTGCCACCCATCTGCCAGCCCGACTCCCAAAATTGCACTCGGAAGAACACTCCTCCCCCACCAAAGGGGCCAGAACAGAAAGCTCTTGCTGCCCATGGAGTGCCCAGGCTGACCCACCAATTGCACCACAAAGCCAAAGCTCAAAATTGCAAATAAACAAAGATTCCTCCCACACCAAAGGTGCCAGCACAGAAAGCTCTTGCTGCCCATGGAGTCTCCAGGCAGACAAAGCAACTGCACCACTAAGCAAAAGCTTCCAAGCTTTGTTCCTGGCCATAAGGGCTGTTGTTTCCTGTTTTCAGCCCTGCCTCCCAAATGCCAGCCCGACTCCCAAAATTGCCTATGGACGAAGATTCCTCCCAGAACAACGGTGCCGTTCGAGTAAGCTCTTGCTATTTATGGAGTCTCCCGGCAGACAAACCAACTGAACCACAAAGCAAAAGCTTCCAGCCTTTCATTCCTGACAGTGAGGGCTGTTGTTTCCTGTTTTCAGCCCTGCCTCCCAACTGCCGGCCCGACTCCCAAAATTGCCCATGGACGAAGATTCCTCCCAGAACAAAGGTGCCATTAGAGGAAGCTCTTGCTCCTAATGGAGTCTCGCGGCAGACAAACCAACTGCACCACAAAACAAAAGCTACCGGGCTTTCTTTCCTGGCGATAAGGACTGTTGTTTCCTGTTTTCAACGCTGACTCCCAACTTCAAGTCCTACTCCCAAAATTGCATACAGACAAAGATTCCTCCCACAACAGAGGTGCCAGCAGAGAAAGCTCTTCCTGCTGATGAAGTGCTTAGCCTGGCCTACCAACTGCACCACAAAGCCAAAGCTTCCAGGCTTCATTCTTGGCAATAAGGGCTGTTGTTTCCTGTTTTCAGCCCTGACTCCCAACTGACAGCCCGACTCCCAAAATTGCCTATGGATGAAGATTCCTCCCAGAACAAAGGTGCCGTTCGAGTAAGCTCTAGCTACTAATGGAGTCTCCCAGGAGAAAAACCAACTGCACAACAAAGCAGAAGCTTCCAACCTTTCTATCTTGGAAATTAGGGCTCTTGTTCCCTCTTTTTAGCCCAGCCTCCAACTTCAAGGCCTACAGCCAAAATTGCATACAGACAAAGATTCCTCCCACAACAGAGGTGCCAGCAGAGAAAGCTCTTGCTGCTTATGGAGTGCCCAGGCTGACCCAGCAGCAGAAGCACAAAGCAAAACCATCCAGGCTTTCTTTCCTGGGGGTATGTGCAGTTGTTTCCTGTTTTCAGCCCTGACTCCCAACTACAAGACCGGTTCCTAAAATTGCATACGGACGAACACTTCTCCCACAACAAAGGGGCCAGCAGAAAAAGTTCTTGCTGCCCATGGAGTGCCCAGGCTGACCCACCAACTGCACCACAAACCCAAAGCTTCCAGGCTTTCATTCCTGGCCATAAGGGCTGTTGTTTCCTGTCTTCAGCCCTGCCTCCAACTTCAATGCCTACTGCCAAAATTGCATACAGACAAAGATTCCTCCCACAACAGAGGTGCCAGCAGAGAAAGCTCTTGCTCCCCACGGAGTCTCCAGGCAGACAAACCACCTGCACCACAAAACCAAAGTTTCCAGGCTTTCTTTCCTGCTGATAAGGGCTGTTGTTTCCTGTTTTCAACCCTGACTCCCAACTGCCTGCCCGATTCCCAAAATTGCCTATGGACGAAGATTCCTCCAAGAACAAATGTGCCAGCAGAGAAAGCTCTTGCTCCTAAAGGAGTCTCCCGGCAGACAAACCAACTGAACCACAAAACCAATGGTTCCAGGCTTTCTTTCCTGACGATAAGGGCTGTTGTTTCCTGTTTTCAGCCCTGCCTCCCAACTTCAAGGCCTACTCCCAAAATTGCATACAGACAAAGATTCCTCCCATACGAAAGGTGCCAGCAAAGAAAGCTCTTGCTGCCCGTGCAGTGCCCAGCCTGGTCTGCCAAATGCACCACAAAGTCAAAGCTTCCAGGCTTTCTTTCCTGCTGATAAGGGCTTTTGTTTCCTGTTTTCAGCCCTGCCTTCCAAATGCCAGCCCGACTCCCAAAATTGCATACGGACAAAGATTCCTCCCAGAACAAAGATTCCAGCAGAGAATGCTCTTGCTCCTAATGAAGTCTTCCGGCACACAAACCAACTGCACCACAAAACCAAAGATCCAGGCTTTCTTTCCTGCCCATAAGGGCTGTTGTTTCCTGTTTTCAACCCTGACTCCCAACTGCCTGCCCGATTCCCAAAATGGCCTATGGACGAAGATTCCTCCAAGAACAAATGTGCCAGCAGAGAAAGCTCTTGCTCCTAATGGAGTCTCCCGGCAGACAAACCAACTGAACCACAAAACCAATGCTTCCAGGCTTTCTTTCCTGCCGATATGGGCTGCTATTTCCTGTTTTCAGCCCTGCCTCCCAACTTCAAGGCCTACTCCCAAAATTGCATAAAGACAAAGATTCCTCCCACACCAAAGGTGCCAGCACAGAAAGCACTTGCTGCTGATGAAGCGCTTAGGCTGGCCTACCAACTGTACCACAAAGCCAAAGCTTCCAGGCCTCCTTTCCTGCTGATAAGGGCTGTTGTTTCCTGTCTTCAGCCCTGCCTCCCAACTACGAGCCCGACTCTCAAAATTGCAAATAAACAATGTCTCCTCCCAGAATAAAGGTGTCAGGACAGAAAGCTCTTACTACTCATGGAGCCTCCTGGCAGACAAACCAACTGCACCACAAAGCAAAAGCTTTTAGGCTTTGTTCCTGGCGATAAGGGCTGTTGTTTCCTGTTTTCAGCCCTGCCTTCCAAATGCCAGCCCGACTCTCAAAATTGCATAGAAACCAAGAGTCCTCCCACACCAAACCTGCCAGCACAGAAAGCTCTTGCTGCTTCCAGTTGAGTCTCCAGGCAGACAAAGCAACTGCACCACAAAGCCAAAGCTTCCAGGCTTTCTTTCCTGCCGATAAGAGCTGTTGTTTCCTGTTTTCAACCCTGCCTCGCCATTGCCAGCCCAACTCTCGAAATTGCATATAAACAAAGATTCCTCCCACACCAAAGGTGCCATCACAGAAAGCTCTTGCTGCCCATGGAGTCTCCAGGCAGACAAACCAACTGCACCACAAAGCCAAAGCTTCCAGGCTTTCTTTCCTGCCGGCATTGGCTGTTGTTTTCTCTTTTCAGCCCTGACTCCCAACTGCCAGCCCGACTCCCAAAATTGCATACGGACGAAGATTCCTCCCAGAACAAAGGTGCCATTAGAGGAAGCTCTTGCTCCAAATGGAGTCTCCCGGCAGAAAAACCAACTGCAACACAAAGCAAATCTTCTAGCCTTTCTATGTTGGAAATTTGAGCTGTTGTTTCCTCCTTGTAGCC
>NW_020916950.1:0-4548 GCF_003984885.1 Neopelma chrysocephalum | reverse complement strand
GCCCCACGTTGGGCGCCACTTGCCACGGCCCGAGGGGTAAAGGGAATGGGGACGCGGCACTGCGAATAAGGGTCAGGACACAGTTGAAGGTCGGGAAAGCAATGCCACTTTATTAAGGGGAAGCAGGGATTTATATAGGGTAGGTCTGAGGGGAGGATTCAGAACTGGGGAGGAGCATGGGATTGACAGCCCAGGGAAAACAGTGATTGGAGGGTAAGGGAGAGGTAGGTGTAACTTTGGAGTATCTAGGGGAAAGGGCCAATGAGAGCTCACTCTGCACTGCGGCAAACTGTAGCCAATCAGCAGCAGAGGAGCGGGAAAGCAGGGGAGAACAAGGAGGTAAACAACTTAAGGCGGGAAAACCTGAGGGAGAAGAAGGGACAAAATGGTGGGTACATTAAAATTTCATAAAAGCCAGTGGCGAACAGGGGTACAATAGTGGAAACAAATAACACAATAAAACTGGGGAAAACATCAGTCAGTCCGTGGTGAGAAAGTCCATTCCATGTGTTTAAAATCCATAGTCCATTCAGTTCCCATACAGCTCTCTCCACTTCTTGTATCTTTCCCAGTCTGATAGTTGCTCCTCCACATCTCCCCCTTCTTTATTTACTTGCACAACGTTGGCACCGATGGATTTCAGGAACAGCTGGCGGAAACAAATAAAAAGACAGGGCAAGCAAGTGCACAAAGCAAAAAGACCGCCCACAGAAATCAGAGCCAATATTAGTATTCTTCTAAGCCAATTAGGGATTGATGGAAATTTAAGCCAGTTGAACATTCCGTCTAGCCCCTCATCGTGGGACTGACGGATATCTTGGACCAAACCTTTCAACTGATTAATGCTATTGTGAATTGATTGTGCATGATCGGAGAAGTTCATGCAGCACATGCCTTCGAACTCTTGGCACCCGTGACCATGTGCCAAGAGTAGGAAGTCAATGGCTGCACGGTTTTGCAGGCTAACCTCCTTTAATTTTTGTGTGTCTGCTAATAATCCCTCTATCGCTGTCGTTGTTGCGTTCGCTTCCTTCGTTAGCCAGCAGCCGAGGTGGGTAAGGAGTGAAAGCGCGTGAGATGTTCCTATTCCAGAAAACACACCGAAGGAAGCCCAGTAATTTTTTATTTTTGGCCAAATGTTAATCTGAGAGTCACAGTCTGCAGGGAATGGTAGGGGTGGTGGAGCGGTCCAGGAGGGTGGAACAAGGAGAGGAGGTGTTTTGGGTGCTGGAGCAGCGAGAGGTACTGGGGGTTTGGGAGGTGTAGGACGAGGTTTCGGGAGGACTGGGCGTTCATACAGGACAAAGGTTCTTTTGATTCTGCTAATTGTCGACGAAGGAGAATTTGGGGTCTGATCTTGCGGGGAGGAGTCTGGGAGTTGAAATTTAGCCGGATTAAAAAGGGCAAGCTTCCCTACTGTGCAAGGACCGCCCTCTGGGTATGCAGGAATCCCCTGCCAAGCTCGGTCCCCGCACAGGAGGAAAAACCCTGGGGGGAGCTTCCTCCACCTCGGTATGGTCTCGGTGGTGACTGCAGTAATCACAGAGTGGTTGCACCACGGGGAAGGAAGCTCGCGGTAGATGGGCTTATTGGCAGAGACATTGAAAGGAGTAAACAATTTGGGTTCTGTGTAGCGGTGGAACAAAATACAGGTGTTAGTAGGGACAGAACCGAAAAGATCGATTTCTTGAGGCGGATCAAAAGAGAGATGGGTGCGAGAGACAGCTTGTGCAAGGGTAGCGGAGGTGAAAGGAAGAGGGTCTGTGATACGAGTTAGTGGTAAGAACGAATTCCAATCGCTAACTGAGGAGATAGGAACGCCTACAAGACAAGTTTGGAAAGGGTTGCCAGCGCCCGATTGGGCCAGACACAAGGTGTCTGTTCCCGTAGCTTTCGCCAACGTTACCCACAGATTTTCATTGGGTTGGTTCATCCAGTTCTTGAGGGGGAATGATGTGGAGGTGTCGATGAAACTTAAGGCGATGGTGAAGAAAGTGGAGAGGTGGATGGTCTGCATTCTGTGTCTCGTTCTTGATGTATTCTTATTCGTCGGGTTGGGACCCACTTTGGTCCTGTTGGTCCTGCAATACATGCGTACCCTTTCCCCCATGTGATCAGGGGGAAAGGGCCCGTCCACAATTCTGTTATTGCATCTTTATACATGATTTTTGCTTTTTGCTTATTTAAAACGTCTTCTGATTTAAAGTGCTTTTCTACGGGACTTCTGTCTGTGTGAGTTTCTTGTTCCTCTACTAAATTTAAAAAATTTAGTACATACATAACTTTTTCCAATCTTTCTTGGGGAGTTAGGCTAATACTCCCCCTCTTTTGTTTATTGAGTAAATTTTTGATATTTTGGTGGGCCCGCTCTACTATACCCTGTCCCGTGGGGTTGTGAGGAATTCCAGTGGTATGGTGAATTCCCCAATCATCAAAAAACTTTTTCGTGTCCGCAGATACATAGGATGGTCCGTTGTCAGTTTTTATTTGTTTGGGGACTCCCATCCTAGCAAATGCAGACAGGAAATGTTTCTTGACATCTCTGCTTTTTTCCCCAGAATGCGCGGTGGCTACAATCATCTTTGAAAACGTGTCCACAGACACATGAACATACTTTAATTTGCCGAATTCTGGTACGTGTGTAACATCAGATTGCCAAATTTCCAATGCTGACAGCCCCCTGGGATTTGTCCCCTCTGGAACCAGTGGGGCAATTTTTTGGCAATCTGGACAAGCTTTTAGAATTTCTTTTGCTTGAGTTAATTTGAGGCCGAATTGTTTTTTTAGCGATCGCGCATTTTGGTGAAAAAATTCATGCGAAATTTTCGCTTGTTGGTACAAATTTGGGGTAACCACCATACCTGCCAGATGGTCGGCGATCTGGTTTCCCTCAGCCACAGGACCAGGTAGAGTAGTGTGGGACCTCGTGTGGACGATGTAATATCTGAATTCTCTGATTTCAATTAAAAACAACAATTTTTTCAATAAATTAGATAATTTTTCATTAGATACTTCTTTGAGATACGAATTTTCAATCCTTTTGACAATGCCCACAACGTATGCCGAATCAGAGACAATATTAATTGGTTCTTTATTGAAAATTTGGAAGGCGCGAACAACTGCTGATAATTCTACAATTTGTGGAGAACCTTGTACTTTGTGAATGTCTTGGTGCCAATTATTCTTTTGTTTCCAAACAATTACTGCGTTTCCGGTTCTCCCGGAGCCATCTGTAAAAATGGTTTTTGCATTTTTAATTGGTAGGTCAGATTGCATAACTTTGAGTTTTAATGGAATTGGAATTAGTCTTTGCAAAAACGGGCACGCCGGGAGGTGAAATTTGACTTCTCCCGGGTAACCCCCGATGGCGATTTGAAAGTCAGTGGAATTCTGCAGCAGTTGTTCCAAGTGTTCAGAAGTTAATGGGAGGTAGATGTAATTTGGTTCCTCTCCACTGAGTTCTAAACACCTGGTGCGCCCTTTGAAGATCAGTTTGCCAATCATTTCTGCAATGGTTACGATTGTTTTGGAAAATTGGTGGGGGAGGAACAACCACTCCCACAGACAGAAGTCTTTTCCGTCAGTTGTAAATTGTCCCAAAATTGCTAGTGGTTGGTGTCTTTCTTTGATGATTACTAGTGAGGATGGCAGTCCCTCCATCCTTCTGTTAGATTGTCTCTCGGATATTTTCATTTCGACTGTGGCAAGGGCATTTCTGGCGTCTGATGTTAAGAATCTGGGGGAGGACAGATCTGCATCTCCTTTGAGAAGCTTGAACAGTGGGTGCAGATCACCGGTTGTGATCCCTAGCACAGGTCGGATCCAATTGATCGCTCCCAACAGCTTTTGGAGGTCGTTCAAAGTTCGGACCTTTTTGTCAATTTCTACTGATTGAGGTTTTATGGTTTTTGTGTCAATTTGGAGTCCGAGGTACCTCCAAGGTGCTTCTCTCTGTATTTTTTCAGGGGATATTTCTAATCCATTTGAATTTAGAGCCGAAATTGTGGCATCCAACGTCTGCCTAACCGATAATTTGGTTTTTGCGCAAATCAATACATCATCCATATAATGGAAGATGATTGATTGCGGAAATTTCTTTCGAATTGGTTCCAACACTTTTGCCACAAACATTTGACAAAGTGTTGGAGAATTTTTCATCCCCTGGGGAAGCACCTTCCACTGAAACCTGCGATGGGGTTCACAAACGTTGATGGCAGGGACTGAAAATGCAAATTTCGCCGAATCAGCCGGATTCAAGTATATATGGAAAAAACAGTCCTTTATGTCAATCACCACTAGGGGCCATTCAGCAGGGAGCATGGATGGAGAAGGCATTCCCTGCTGGAGGGCTCCCATTGGCTCGAGGACTTCGTTTACTTTGCGCAGGTCCTGGAGAAATCTCCAGGCACCTGAGGACTTTTTGATGACGAACACTGGAGTGTTCCAGGGACTGGTGGAAGGCTCCAGATGTCCTTTAGCCAATTCTTGATTAACTAAGTCGTTTAAAATTTGCAGCTTTTGTTTGGGAAGGGGCCACTGATCTACCCA
>NW_020916949.1:0-385 GCF_003984885.1 Neopelma chrysocephalum | reverse complement strand
AGATCACTGTTTTGCTTTGAGTGAGAACTAACAATGTATCAGAAATTGACTATTTACAGGTAGTCGGTTCCAGCAAACAGACCTGAAAAGCAGTACCACCGAAATTCAAACTGAAGGCCATGAGAACACCTTTTTGCAGAAGTAGACAAATGTCTTAATTGCAAATGAAATACACCAGAATGAAGAGTGAGAAAACAGAAGCCAACATAAGAGCCTTCGGACACAATTGAAAATCAATTTGCATTAAAAGTGGTACATGTACATATATTGTAGTTTGTATTTGTTTTAGTATTTCTATATTATTTTAAGTTTCTCTTGTTGTTAGCTTAATTGCAAAATTGAAAACCTGTATTGCTTTTGCTTTTACCACATGAATTGCTTTAAA
>NW_020916948.1:0-2162 GCF_003984885.1 Neopelma chrysocephalum | reverse complement strand
TTAAATGGGTTTGGATCGATCTGTGGATTTTTTTTCAGATTTTTGGGGTTTTTTTTATCAGTAGGAAAAAAGGGGGGGTGTACGGTTTTGGGGGGGAAGCAGAGGAGGCTTGTCCTGGTTAATCATGGAATGGTTTGGGTGGGAAGGGACCTTAAAAATCATCTCATCCGACCCCCTGCCATGGGCAGAGACACCTCCCACCAGCCCAGGTTGCTCCAATCTGGCCTTGGGCACTTCCCAAAAGCATCCTAAAGCCCCAGGATTTCCCAGCAGGAACAGGGAGCTCTGCCCACCCTGGGCCCCAACCCAGCAACCAGACCCGAGACAAGCCCAAAATAAAGAGAATTTTGGAGGTGACGGAGACACTCAACCCCTCCCAGACCAGCAGACCCTGCCCAGCCTGGCCTTGAACACTTCCAGGGATAAATATCAGAGATTATAAGGTCATAGATCAGATAAAGTGATAAGATTGTGGCTGCTGACCTTCCCCAGCCCTGCTGCTTCACCTTCCCCTCCCTTCATGTTATTCCTGCTTCCTGGAGGTGCCAGAGAAAAGCTAATTAGGGCTAATTTCCCAAGGGGGGAGGGCTGGGAACACCTCTGGCTTCAGAGCCCTGTGTCTGTGTCGGGGGCAGCGAGAAAATCCTTCTCTTTGCAGCCACAAATCCAGGAATTATTGAAGGGAGATTTCCATGGAAGCATAACCTGATATTTATCCTGTCACCTCTCCAGCTGTGCCTCTGTTCCTTTAATGTATATCGGGAAGTTTGCTCCAAAAATGAGCCAGTTGAGAGACTGGAACTCTAAACTATTTAGAAACTACCAAATTTAAAAAAAAAAAAAGAGTTAAAATGTCGCCGTTTCACCCTCTCCCCCTTCCGAAAGCTTTTATGACAATGCTTTGAATTAAAGAAAGGAGAAAGAAAAAAAATCCCCTCCAGGGCTTCTAATAGTGCAAGTAAATCTCGTGGAAACACACGACTGATTTCTAAATGCCATTAAATTGAAGAGCTGATGTTGCAGGGAGCAGAGTCGGCGCTTTCCACGGTGGTTTGGGAGCTCAGAGCTGTCCCTTCCCGTTCCCACAGACACCCCCAGACACTCCACTGAGGGGGTTTGTCACCATCAGAGGGATCCCTCAGGGATCCACGCTGGGCATGGGATGCCCATCCCTGGAATCCTCTCTCTGTTTGCCTGGAGGGGGTTTTCCACCCCCTTTTGGAGCCCCCACCCCGGGCTCTGCCACCTGAGCTCTGGGAAAAGGCACTTTTTGCACCCACAGGACACAATATCTGGGAATTTAGTTGTTCACCTGGGGAAGAGAAGGTTCCAGGAGACCTGAGAGCCCCTTCCAGGGGCTAAAGGGGCTCCAGGAGAGCTGGAGAGGGACTGGGGACAAGGGATGGAGGGACAGGACACAGGGAATGGCTTCCCACTGCCAGAGGGTTAGATGGGATATTGGGAAGGAATTCTTCCCTGGGAGGGTGGGGAGGTCCTGGGATGGAATTCCCAGAGAAGCTGTGGCTGCCCCTGGATCCCTGGAAGTGTCCAAGGCCAGGTTGGAGCAACCTGGGCTGGTGGGAGGTGTCCCTGCCCGTGGCAGGGATGGGATGAGCTCTAAGATCCCTTCCCACTCAAATCATTCCATGATTCTACAATTCCACAATCCAGGAAGGTCCCAAGGCTCCCTGCAGGTTCCTGTGGATGTGGATGAGCCTTTATCCCTGTCCATCCCTCCCTCCCTCCCCTGAACAGGGAGCTGCTCCCCTCTCCTCCTCTGTCAGTGAGCAATAATCACCCTGAGCACGGGGAGGGGGGTTTTAAATCTTTCATAGACATATTTACCTCCCATTAGGGCTTCATCAGCTCCCTCCCCGGGCAAGTGCAGGGAGAGCATCCATCACAATTAGTGTGACATCCCAAAAGGCAGGAAAAAGAGGGATGTGAGTGCTGGGGGGGGAGGAAAGAAGAGCTCTGGGGGCTCTGGGACGGCTCCAGGGCAAACCCCTCTCCCTAAAAACCCCTAGAAACCCCTGGAAACCCCCTCCCCTCCCTGGGGGGGAGAGGAAGGAAAAGCTCTGGGGGCTCTGGGATGGCTCCAGGGCAAAACCCTCTCCCTAAAAACCCCTGGAAACCCCTGGAAACCCCCTCCCCTCCCTGGG
>NW_020916947.1:0-5440 GCF_003984885.1 Neopelma chrysocephalum | reverse complement strand
ACTCTGTTGAACTTGAGATTAGCAATGATAAGGTTGAGTGCCTGTGGGATTTCTGGAATTTAATGAGCCCCACGGTGTGTTTGCAGCCCAGCCCATGATGCTGAGGTACTGAGAGAAGATTGAAGCAGCTGCTGAAGAAGTCAGAAGCCCAACTGCAAGTCCCTGGAAGCATTGCTGGGCCCCACTGAGGGCAGGCACTGACAAAGCCTCCCCAGGGACTCCTTGGAGCAGCTCCTTGGAGGCCAGGAGTGCAGGCAGACAAAGGCTCTGGGCAGGCCCCTGCAATGCTGGGCAAAGCCTGCCTTGGTTTTGTGGAGCACAAAGGCCAAGGCCTGAGCCCCAGGCCCTGGCCCAGCAGATCCTGTCCCTCCCGGCTGGCTCAGGGCTGTTTGGGGGCAGTGGGATGGGAGGGGGAGGAACAACCAAGGCCCAAAACTGGGCAACCCCTGCCAGGCTGCTGAGGGAGGGGCGAGGCAGAAACCAAGTGCAGAACCTGCAAGGCAAGTTGCTTGTGGTGGCCTGAGTGGCAGAGGCAGCTGCCAGAGGCAAGGGGACAAAGGCCTGGGTGCCTTTGGGCCTTGCAGCCCTGCCAGAGCCCTTGGCCATCTCTCCTGCAGGCTGTCCTGCCCTGGCCCTGCTGCTGCTCTGGCCTTGCAGGCTGCACACACCCCTCCTGCTTTGCCACCCCCCTCCCAGCAGCATTTCTAGACCCTCCCTGATGTCTCTGCACCAGCTCTGGCTGTTGCCATGTGCACTTGGCCTTCTTACCTTGGATCCTGAGCCCCTGTGCCACAGGACATCCCTCCCAGAGCCCAGGCCCTTCTCCTGGGAGTCACTGCAGAGCTGAGCAGATCCAGGTCACCTCCCATTCCTCTGCCAACCCCCTGGGCCTGCTCTGGGCCCTGCAGGTCCTTGCCCTGCTCCCGAGGGCTGTGGGGGTGGTTCATGGTCAGGGCTTGGGGTTTAGAGCTCAGGGTGGGGATTAGGCAGAACTTTGGGAGGTTTGTTGTTCTGCTGGCAGTGTCTGGTTCATGATTAGGGGAAGAGCTTTATGTGCTGGATCAGGATTAATGCTTGACTTTTCATACTGGTAATACAGGCTTGGGACTGGGGTGGGCATTGGAGGACAAATAAGAGTCTGGAGTTCTGGGTTTGGGATTTGCCTTTGAGGTCAGGTTGGTGCTGAGATTAGAGCAGTGGATTCCTTTCCACGGGAGGGGCAGCACTTCTGGGTAGTGTTGGGGCTTGAGGTTACAAAGAGGGTAAAGTTCCATCAGGAATTTTTGCACAGTTAGTGTTTCAGCATCCTCTGAATGACCTAAACTTGTTTTTGCCTCATCAAAATCTTTCTTCTCCATTGTCCAAACCCCTCTGTCCTTCCCCATTTATCTTTTCCCTTTTAGCTTAGTTCCTCTTTACCTCCCGAAAGTGTTCATCTGGACGGGGTCAGCTTTGTGATGACCCTCATGGAATTAAGGCTTGGCCAGGTACTAAGGGTGATTCAGAAGGGAGGCAGCAGTGATTTCTCCCTACAGACCCACCACTCCAGTGGTCTCTCCCTGCAGTCCATGAGTGTCCTGAGCATTTTGCCCGGTGCCTCCCTGCCCTGTAGGTTTGTGGCCATCAGGCTGGAGCTGAGGGGGTTGGGCAGGTGCCTGAGGAGGGTGTAGAACAAGGGCTGTGTCCAACTCTGCCAGGAGGGCTGTGCTGGGCAAGGCTGAGGAGGCTGCAGAAAACAGTGGCAGTGGGGAGGTGAGAGGAGCAGGTGGAGAGACCTTGTGCCTGCCCATGCTGGGCAGGAGCTGCCCCAGGATGGCAGCTCTGAAGCATTCACAGGATGTCCCTGTGAACAGGAGGGGAAGACTGGGTCTAAAAATGGAACATGGAAAGCAGAGAGCAGGAGTGTCATGGTGACACTGTAGGAGAGTTCCAGCCCTGGAGCAAGGTCACAGAAAAGTGACCCAGTACATCAGGGTCACACAAAGTGTCTGGAACAAGCAGGAAATGGTGACTGTAGATGACAGAAAGGCCCCGAGCCAGGGTGCAGCTCTGCTGGAGACAACCCTTCCAGTGCATGGGTCTTGCAGAGAGCAGGGCTGGCAAAGAGCCCAGTGCTGGTCATGGGATGGGGCCACAGCAGGAAACACTCTGTATGTGCCAAAGGTGCAGGAAATGGCAGTGACAGTGCTGGGAGCAGAGACTGTGCTGTCCCCAGTCAGGCGTCACTCACAGTGATGGAGCTGTAGCAGCTTTCCAAGTTTTCCTCCAGAAGACCCACAATGAGGCTGTTCCCAACCACAATTATGTGGCAAGTCTTGAGGGAGAGGAGGAAGAGATTATTCTTAAGGTTGGGGACATTCCATATACCCTTCAGGGAAAACTCCACTGATGATATCTTACTGTCCTAGTCCCTTCTATCAATGGATATATTTGGCTCTAACCTTTAAATTCTTTATCTCCTTTGACTTATTTATGTCCCCTCTCCCCTGCTTGGATTCCTGTGAGTGAGAGCATTTCTTTCTGTGTTTGGTGCTCACTGAAGCTGTGCAGGCAGCTCAGAGAGTGACCCATGGAGCTGTGGGTGCCTCTGGCTGCATCCCAGTGCCCAGCTGTGCTCTGTGCTTTGGGAAAGGGCAGAAGTGCCTCTGCTGGAGAGCAGTGCCACTCCTGCCTGCAGAGCCCTTCCTGCCTGCACAGGGGCAATGCTGCCCAGTCAGGCTGCTTTCCTGCTGGGCAGGGAAAGGGATGGGCCAGAAGGCAGGGCAGGGATGGAAGTGTCCTCAGTGCAAAGCAAACCTGGACTTCTGACTTGGTCCCTTGATGTCCCTCCATGGAGGGACAACCAACCTCTTGCAGGTGGGGTGAGAGCCTGAAGCCTTTCTGCCCTGCCCTCAGGAGATGCCCTTTGCTCATGGAGCTGCTGGTGTGGAGCCCAGCTCTGTGCCAGCAGTGCCCAGGGCCTGTCCCTGCCTGTGATCCCAGCACAGACACGCAGCAGGACTGTGCCCAAGCTGCCAGAGCACTCAGGCCTTGCACCCACAGCAGGGCTGGGAAGGACAGTGTGGAGTTGGAAAGAGCAGATGTGGAAGGAGCAAGTGCCCTTGTCCCTGGCTGTGCTGCTGTGCTGCGAGTCTCTTCCCTCCAGCTCTGCACACAGGCACTGCCCCTGCAGCTCCAGAGAAGGGCTGAGGAGGCATCTTGGACACTCAGGTCAGAGCAGGAAACGTTATTCTACTCAAATGTATGGAGAACAAGCCTTTTGAAAGACTTTGAATTACAGAAGAATGATAGATATGGATGTAGAAATTTTATGAGCAATGCCATTGATTTGTGGACAACATTATAAAAGTAGAAAAATAATAAAAATATATACTGACAAGAAAAGGTATGTATAGGAGAAAAAAGGGCACTGATTGCAATGAGTTACATTTGGAATGTTCTGCAGAAGAAAAGACACACTTTATTATTGTTTATAAATGTAGCTACTAGTTTCCTCAGGGAGTCTGTCAGTTCCTGGTTCCTCAGGCTGTAGATGAGGGGTTCAGTGATGGAGGCACCACCGAGTACAGAACTGACACCACTAGGTCCAGGGATGGGGAGGAGATGGAGGGGGGCCTCAGGTAGACAAAGAATGAGGTGCTGATAAACAGGGAGACCACAGCCAGGTGAGGGAGGCACATGGAAAAGGCTTTGTGCCTTCCCTGCTCAGAGGGGATCCTCAGCACAGCCCTGAAGATCGGCACATAGGAGAAAACTATGAAAATGAAACAACCAAATGCTACACAGCAACTAACCACAAGAAGACAAACTTCCCTGAGGTAGCCTGAGTGTGAGCAGGAGAGCTTGAGGATGTGTGGGATTTCACAGAAGAACTGGCCCAGGGCATTGCCCTGGCACAGGGGCAGGGAAAATGTATTGGCCATGAGCAGCAGAGCATTGAGAAAGCCAGAGGCCCAGGCAGCTGCTGCCATGTGGGCACAAGCTCTGCTGCCCAGGAGGGTCCCGTAGTGCAGGGGTTTGCAGATGGCAACGTAGCGGTCGTAGCACATGATGGTGAGGAGGAAATACTCTTCTGAGATGAAGAACAGAAAGAAAAAGGCCTGTGCAGCACATCCCATGTAGGAGATGGTTGTGGTGTTATGGAGGGAATTGTGCATGGCTTTGGGGACAGTGGTGCAGATGCAGCCCAGGTCTGTGAGGGAGAGGTTGAGCAGGAAGAAGCCCATGGGGGTGTGCAGGTGGTGGTCACAGGCTACGGCGCTGAGGATGAGGCCGTTGGCCAGGAGGGCAGCCAGAGAGATGCCCAGGAAGAGCCAGAAGTGCAGGAGCTGCAGCTCCCGCCTGTCTGCAAATGCCAGGAGGAGGAACTGGGCCATGGAGCTGCTGTTGGACATTTGCTCCTTCACCAGGGTCTTTTGATCTGTTGAGGAGGAGAAGTCAGTGCTGAGTTAGACCAGGCTTCTGCAGCCAAACATTACACATCTCACAGCCACCCCACTCTCAAGCTCCCTCTCCTCTCTCAGACCTCTCTGCAGCTCCCTCCTCTGAGCTCTGGCTTTTGCTGGCTGAGGGGACCATTGGAAACAGTAACCCTGTGATGGGCACCCAAGGACTCCTTCTTGGTCTGAAGCGAAATGCAAGTCAGAATGCAGGGTGATCTCAAATTAAATATAGTTGTGATACATCAAAGAGCTTCTCAGCTTTGCTGTTTGCAATTCAACTGTTCACCTACAGAGAAACTGCACACATATCCAGGAATCCATGTCCAAAGAACAGATTGACACACTCCACACCTTTTCATCTCTCCCCTCCCAGAGTGAGACACAAAATGCTCATTGTAGCTGCCAAGGGCATTTCTATGGATTTAGCACTGAGGAGTTTTCTCCATGGGGATCCTGTGCAGCACAGAGATCCTATGGCAGAGCTGTGCCCTTCTGGAGGACACCTGCAGCCCTGCAGGACACCCAGGCAAACAGCTGAATGGCCTGAAGGTGCCTGGAGGGCACTTGGGCACTTGGCTCCCACAGACACATCCCCACAGCAGCACCCAAAGGGTTTGTGTCTGGACAGGAATCTGCCCCCCCCAGACCCCACACTGGCTCAGAAAACCCAATGGTGAGAACAAGGAGAGCCCAGGCAGCAGGGGATGGCAGTGAAATGCCCCAAGGCTGCTGCCAAGAGAGGAGGGACACAGAGAGACAGCTGGAAATCAGGGCCTTGTCCTTGCCTGGGCTCTGGCTGCTGCAGGGCAATGCACAGCCCAGCCCCCGTGGGCCTGAGGGCACAGGCTCTGCTTCGGCTGGGAAAGGAGCCCAGGGAGGAGCTGCTCAGGGAAGGGGTCTGTGCCACAGGGACAGCAGAGAGGGGCCCACATCCCCCTGCCCAGCACTTGGGGCAGCAGCTGCCTCTCCCTGCCTGCCTGTCTCTGGGTGAGGAGCTG
>NW_020916946.1:0-3708 GCF_003984885.1 Neopelma chrysocephalum | reverse complement strand
AAGGAATTAAAAAGCTTTTTTGGGCCATGATCTAGGCAACTGCTGCCATGGACAACATGGATTGCAGGAAGGCAGAAGAGAAGGACATGAAAGGGCCACCTGTGAGCAAAGGGTATTTTTCATTTTCAGTAGCCTCTGAATTTTTGTTACTAGTTTTCTGTTTCTGTGGAAGAGTTCAGTGTCCTCCCTCCTGGGAGGGATGGGAACAAATGATTAAACATGGAAAACGCTCTGGCTGAGCTGTTCCAACACTGCAAAGTGTAATTTGTCCAGATGGTCTAAAGATGTCCAGATTATCAAAAACTTTCCATATTTTTCTTCTCAGGGAAAGAGAAATATTTGATGAAGAAATCCAGCAAAGGCAAAAGTGCAAGGCCAAGCCTCAGCCTGCAGAGAGCTGAGAGGTGGCACTGGCTGCCCCAGAATTACATAGGGAAAAGAAGAAACACAGGAATTTTGGGGTGGGATCAAGTCATTTTCAGTGGGATTGATCCACTTTGAGGTGACAGATTGATCCCTCTCGACTTTTGGGATGCAGAGCTGGGAGAGGCTGGAATGTTAATGGTCCATGGCTCCAACACTCTCCAATTGCAGAAGCAGTGGGGGCTTTGCTGCCCATGAGCACAGGAATTGCCCGGGGCAGAGGGGGGAACACCCACCCCTGGAGGGGACAGGCTAGGCTTGGAGCCAGAGAGGGGAAGTGTTATTTTTGTGTTTTTATATTACTATAGATAGGAGCCAAAACTGCCCAAACCTACTTTACAGGGAGACAAAATTGTTCTAAACTAAACCCTACAGATAGATAGATAGATAGATTGATAAACTATCCTCGGGGGGGAGGGGGGGGGCTGTCCATAAATCTGATGGGCAGTGGAAGCTGCCAGTGTGTTACCTCAGTGCTGACACTGGCTCACAAACAGCTGCTGGACATAACAAAGCTGAATTGATTGCCCAGATTGCTGATGTCACCACAGTGGACCAGACAAATACTATCACCCACTTGGAAAGTCTGAGACTTCAAATTCCCACTGAAAAAGTAGCAGTGTGTATTCCCTCTGACACCTTGGCCACCCTACAGCAAATAAAGATACTGAGGAGTAAAAAGGAGCTCCAGCATGGTCTGGGTTTATTTGCTTTTTGGAGAAAACATGTTCCAGACTTCTCCATTGTTGCTGCCCTAGTGGCATCATGCCAGATAAGAAAAGGAGTTGGATAAATAGATAATTCCTTCTTTTTAATAATGGGTCCATAGTGGGCCAGATTTCCTCTTTTTACAGGAACCTGCCAGCAGATGAGATCAAACTGCGTGAGAGCGATAAAGCTTTCAATTGCTGCAATGGGCAGAAGAGATAACTGCCCCCACAACTGCTTCTGTTATCAGTTTACAAGTATCCCATGAGAAAACAAAGTGGCAACAGGACTGGAGAGTTCTACTGTTCTTTGCAGCACTGATGGTTTGCATGTGTTTGTGTTTTTATCTTAATAACTTTGTGATATGCACGTCTGTGAGTATTTTTGTCTCAGGAGTTTTGCAATATGTAAAAGTTTACCACAAACATTGTGTTTGTGTCTCCTCTACTCCCAAAATTGCTTGTATTATCAGCTTATTAATAATTGTTGAGTTATTTGTGTTTTTATCATGAGTAACTCATTGGTAAGATTGTTTAAGACAAGCCATTTTATGTATCGCTAGTTTAATTTTTGCCAAGTTTATTTTGTCTTTTCATTGAAAAACAAGTTGGCTTGGGAGAAGCTTTTAGATATGTATAATTCTGTCTCAATCAATTGAGAACCAAGAAACTCCACCAAATTTAGCCTGGGAGTTGGTACAAGAATTTATGCATATTTGGAATCATACAAATATGTATTAGATGCATTAACCCTCTGCCTCAGAAGGCATCAAATTTTGTATTTGGCTAAATTTCTCAAAATATTAACAAATTAAACTAAATCTAGACAAAAGAAAAGAAAGTGTTACCTGAAGAGAATATAAGAAAGGCTTTTCCCAGCTCCCAAGTAACTCAATGTATTTGCATAAGAACTGATGTGTAATTTCAGGTCCAATTTCAAGACACATTGGCTCCTCTAACAGACACATTATTATAGAATTCCTCACACCCATCACGCATTAAAGGATGCCCTGATTACTCACAGGGTGGAGAGAGTGGCTAGTGAAAATTAGATTTGTGTCAGTATTAAATCCTGGTGTTTGTAAATTTGTTAATATTAGGAAATTTGATTGTACCTATTGAGATCCTGTTATGTCCCATATGCTTACTATTTCACTATAAGGTTTGTTTTTTTCCGGGAATTGCATTGCATTGGGAAAAGATTTGTGCTCTCTCTTCCTTTTCTTTACTCTTCTCTCTCTCTCTGTCCACTATAGGAAAGGCACCGCCCACAAAGAAGATTCACAGTGAACGATCAAAGAAGAGAAATTATTGAATGCATAAATCACGGGGTGGTGTCAGAGACTGAAATGGTTCATGATTTATGCATTCTAAGATTGCCAAGGGACTTTTGCATTAGACCTCTGGTGGCCCATCAAAGCCCATCCCCCCCTCTGCCAACCTTGGAAGGCAGGAAAAACCCTTTTCCCAGGCCCCTCAAGGGAACTCTGCGCAGGCCCAGGAGATGTTGGGGGTTCGTGGCATGGCCCGGGACACCATCCATGGATATAATAACTCAGAACTTCTTGGAGTGTGGGGGCTTCCCTCCCCCACCCCAACGGATCAAGGCCACCACTTCAACTCACAGACATGGAAGCTGCAACTCCCAAGTTCCATCGCTGGACCCCGTGGGTGGTGACTATAGACATCTTTCCACTCTCAGCTTTGCTTTCCCTTACTCTCCCTCACCCTTATCCTGTCTTTCCTTTCTCTCCCTTATGCATTTTCCCTAAAGGTTCTCTTTATGCCATATTGCTGTAGATGAAAGATATAGATGATAACACCCAAACTGGCAACATACCTGTTTACCTTTGAAACAAAAGTGTTCTGAAACAAACCCTACATATTTATGTTTTCAAACACCAATTATTCCGTGTCATTTCACTCTAATCCACCCCAAGGGATTTATTAATAAGAACCTGGGTTACCCTCCCTTTCTGGGGCGGGTGGTAACAGACCCCTTGTAGCAAGATGTTCTACCTGGAAAAGAATCTGATGGGAGAATGCAAGCAATGCAAGCTCTCTGTGGTGAGTTACTGCTCGTGCCAAGGGGTTGGTTTAGTGTTGAATTGTGCCAAAACCAGCCTGGTTCCCCAACCTTCCAACAAACATCCTGCTTTTGGAAGCAGAGTTTGACAGATCAGCTGCTCACTGGCCTGGCAATATGTGACTGGAGATCCATCACTGGATAAGCATAAAAGCCCAGGTCAAACTTTCATAGAGCAGATTCTTCCACAGACTTTGTTGAAGTGTGTGGAGCTTCTGCTGTGAAGCAGGGACGCCTCTTGATGGTCACTGCCCAGGGGGTAAAAGAAAGAGAGATCTGCCTTGATTTATCTCTGTTAGACACTGCCAGGCCCTCCCCGCTTCCTGCCGGGATCGGACACCGCCAGTGGACCCGGCCCTGCTGGGCTTCATCAGCCTGAGGAATTGCTCCGAAGGAGGGGCCAGGGGCTTCCTCTTGGGCTTCGTCTCCCTGGCGCTGGGGCTCGGCTTCTACCTGCGCCAGAAGGTGAAGGGGGTCCCAGGGGGTCGTGTG
>NW_020916945.1:0-928 GCF_003984885.1 Neopelma chrysocephalum | reverse complement strand
GGTGGAGTCCGAGCTCAAGATGTGTAAGTTTGGGGGGGTCCCACGGGAGGTTTGGGGGGTCCCACGGGGGTCTGGGGGGTCCCACGAGGGCTGGGGGGGTCCCCCCTTTTCCTCTGACCCCCCCTGACCCCCCCCTTTTTCTTCTGCCCCCCCCAGGGGACCCCCACAACGACCCCAACGCCCAAGGAGACGCCTTCAAAACCCTCTTCGTGGCCAGAGTGGTGAGTGCTGGAAATGGGGTCCCCCCCTCATCTGGGGGGGTCTCCCCCCAATTCTTGGGGTCTCCCTGAACCCTTGGGGGTCTCCTCCCGATCCTTGGGGTGCCTCTAATCTTGGGGGGGGTCTCCCAACCCACGTGATCCCCCCTAATTGTGGGGTTTCCCCCCTCCTGGTTTTTTGGATGTCCCTTTAATCTGGGGGGGTCCCCCTTTGTTTGGGGGGTCCCCCCCAAATCTTTGAGGGTCTTTTCACTTCTGGAGGTCCCACCACGTCTTTGGGGGTCTTCCCAGTGTTTGGGGTCCTCCCTAATTTGTGGGGGTCTCCCCTAATTTACAGGGATCCCCTCAGTCCTCAGAAGTCCCCCCCAAATCTGCAGAGGTTCCTCCAATTTTTGGGGGTCCCCCCTAATCCTTTGGGGGGGTCTCCCCAATCCGTGGGACCTCCCACAATCCTTGGGGATCCCCCGAATCCCTGGGGCCTTCCCCCAGTCTTTGGGGGTCTCTCCAATCCACGGGGTCTCCCCCAAATCCTTGGGGATCTCCCCCAATCCCCCCAATCCTTGGAAGTCCCTCCCTTAATTTAAGGGGGATCCCCCCAATTTCTTTGGGTTCTTTCCAATCCCTGAGGACCCCCCTCATCTCTGGGGGTCTCTCCCATCCTCGGGGGTCCCTCTCAGTCCTTGGGGGTCCCCCCAATTCGTGGGGTTCCC
>NW_020916944.1:0-358 GCF_003984885.1 Neopelma chrysocephalum | reverse complement strand
CCTAATTCCAGGGAAAGGCTCATCCCAGGATCTCCTAATTCCAGGGAAAGGCTCATCCCAGGATCTCCTAATTCCAGGGAGAGGCTCATCCCAGGATCACTTCATCCAGGACCACCTAATTCCAGGGATCAGCTCATCCCAGGATCACCTCATTCCAAGGAGAGGCTCATCCCAGGATCTCCTAATTCCAGGGAGAGGCTCATCCCAGGAGAAACTCATCCCAAGATCACCGAATTCCAGGGAGAAATTCATCCCAGGATCACCTAATTCCAAGGAGAGGCTCATCCCAGGAGAAACTCATCCCAGGATCACCTCATCCCAGGATCACCTAATTCCAGGATAAACTCATCCCAGGATC
>NW_020916943.1:0-3015 GCF_003984885.1 Neopelma chrysocephalum | reverse complement strand
ATATGGGTTTGCATGGCCAGGTTTTGGTAGAGGGGGGGCTACAGGAGTGGCTTCTTTGAGAAGCTTCCAGAAGCTTCCCCATGTCCAGCAGAGCCAATTCCAGCAGCTCCAGAACGGACCCACCAAGGCCGAGCCCATCAGGAGTGACAGGAACGTCTCTGTGATAATGTATTTAAAAAGGGGAAAAAAAGTTATTGGGCAGATGAAACTGCAGCCAGAGAAGAGCAGAGTGAGAACTGAATCCGAAAAATCGGCCCGAAAAACTGCTCAGAGACTTTTTTATCTTTAAGCAGCAAGGTATTTGTTTATTCAACGTTGGGAGCAAACCAGCTCGTGCTGGACAAACCTGCTCAACTTGCAAGTGCAAAACTAAACCATTTTATACACTTTAGATCCATGGTTACATCATTTATTATACATATTAATAAGCAGGCTGGTCTCTGGGCAGAGTCTTTCCAGACATGCACAGTCTTCTACTGTGGGGGTCTTCTCCTCCAGCCTTCATCCCTCTGCTGGTCGCCATGGACGTCTTCCTCAATTTGACCTCTTCAATGAGGTGACCTGAATTCTTCAAGCTTGCAAAATCCTGGCTCTGGGCCTTCTAGATCTTATTCAAACCTCTAGTTTACCTAATTTATTACTGTGAGTGTACTACTCCTGTTCTTTCTATAATAAGGCCTTTGGTGCAGTGAGCAGAACAGAACATGAGATTAACCAGTGCTCCTAAAATGTTCTTCTGGCAAAACAGGTATTGAGGTTTCTTAGCAGGCCAAGATATCTCAGTTAACTCTTTTAGGCCTGGCTCCTGTTTCAGAACACGTGGCCAGCTCTGCAGACACCGAGGGCAGATGGAATTGCAGCCAGAGAAGAGCAGAGTGAGAAGGTGTGGGCAGCTCTGCAGACACCCAGGGCAGTGAGGGAGGAGGAGGAGGAGCCCACGGTCAGGAGCTGAGCCCCTGCAGCCCCCAGGGCACCCCAGGAGTGCAGAGACCCACCCACAGCAGAGCAGGGGATGCTCCAAGGAGGCAGGGACCCCATGGGAGGCCCCTGCTGGAGCAGGGTCCTGGCAGGGACCTGCTGAGCCGTGGGGAGAGGAGCCCACGTGGAGTCGGTTTTCCTGGTGGGACCTGTGGGGGACCCAGGCTGGAGCAGCCCGAGCCTGAGGGACTGACCCCACGGAAAAATGACCCACGCTGCAGCAGTTTGGGAAGAACTGTTGCCCCTGGGATGGACTCACGTTGGAGAAGTTGGTGAAGGACTCTCTCCCGTGGGAGGGACCCCACGGGATCAGGGGAAGGACTCCAACTCCTCTCCCTGAGCACCGTAACCCCCATTCCCCGTCCCCTGCAGCGCTGGGTGGGGAGGAGGGAGATCTTGGAAGGAAGAAGGGGTGGGGAAAGGTGTTTTTGAAATTTATTTTACTTCTCATTCTCCTGCTCTGATTCTGTTGGTAATACATTTAATTAATATCCCCACTTTGAGTCTGTTTTGCCCATGATGGTGATCAGTGAATGATCTCTCCCAGTCCCTATCTCAACTCATGAACCCTTCATTATATTTTCTCTGCTCTGTCCAGTTGCAGAAGGGACTGAGAGAGCAGCTTTAGTGGGTACCTGGCCTCCAGCTGGGGCCAAACCACTACACTGGACTGGCTCCCTCTGAGCTGACCCTGCAGGGAGAGGGGTTCCCAACCCCACTGCTCTGAAAACCTGTAGGGAACCGAGATTATACGACCCTGGGAGAAACTCAGAAGGGGAACTTGGCAAGATAAATGCGGATGTGGTGAGATGTATCCTTGTGTGTGGGAAATTGCTTGGGAGTATTTTTCTCATGGGCAGTGAATGCTAAACTAAAAAGCAGATACAGAGAAAAATTACCCAGAAGAATTTACTGCTGATGTAACAGGGAATATAAACTGTGAAAGAACTGTAATAAATTATTCCAGTATACCACACTCCTTGGGGTCCATGCCACAAATGTCGCCCAAGTGGGGCGTGCAAAGTTAATCCAGAAAATAGAGCTGGAATTCTATTGGCACAGCCCAACTGAACCAGGACAGTGACTCGGGACAGGATTTGACTGTGTGCACCCATCACCTCTGCAGGACAGCAGGTGAGCAGCTGGGAACCACGGGACAATCACTAACACGGGAACAAAAAGATCAGATGGAGATACTCCCAAAGATATTAAAGATATACGGCAGTAAAGTCTGCCAGTTATCCTTGGTAACGCTGCTGGGTTGGGTACAGGACAATTCCTCCTGGTTTCCCCGAGAGGGAACCTTGAATGTCACTGTATGGAAGTGAACTGGGGAAGAGCTGGGGCAGAAGCCAGATGAAAAAGCTTTAAATTTATTGTCAACATGGCAACAGGTGTTTTCGGCATTAAGCCACCTGTAAGCTACAAATGGAACTGATTTACCTTCTTTGGTGGGTGCAGAGAATGATTCTAAAGAGAAACAATTCCCACTCACAACCCAAGACTCAAACCCCAGTGATCCTCTCGACCCACCCTCCCCACCGGGCAGCTCCTGACTCTGGTCTCTGCCTCACCAGGCACCATCCCCGTGGCCTCAGGTCCCACAGGAGCAGTGCCACATTCCCAGCCATCCAGGTGGGCTGTCACATGCTGGTGGGGTCACCTGTCCCCGGGATGGGGCCTTTTGGACAAAGGGGATGGAAGCAAGGTCACATCCTTCCCCCACGAGCAGGTGGAACCTGGTGGGGACAGGGCGGGGACAGGGTGGGACATGGCAGGAACACAGCGGGGTCACAGTGGGGACACGGGGATCTGAGGAGTGGGGAGCACAGGGGATACAGGGAGTCAAGAGTGGGGGTCCCAGAGAATGGTGGGGTCCAGGGAATGGGGTCTAGAAGGGGGTTCTGAGGGGAACGGGGGTCCCAGGGATGGGGAGCAGCTGGGTGGGCACGTGGGGCACAGCTCCTTCACGAGTGGTCTTGGATTTTGATGTGACTCAGGGCCTGGCACAGCCCCTCCCCAGGTGGCCTTGGCCTG
>NW_020916942.1:0-1231 GCF_003984885.1 Neopelma chrysocephalum | reverse complement strand
CAGGGCAGTGGGCACAGCCCCAAGGCTGCCAGAGCTCCAGGAGGGTTTGGATGATGCTCTGGGGCACCTGAGGATCAGGGCCCTTCCCCACCTTTGTTGCCTCCTTTGGATGCTCTTTAAGGGCTGAATATCTGTAAAGTTAAACTGGTGGGTTCACCTGGTGGGATGGTCTGGCACATGGTGTCTCACCTTCCTGAAGCTCTTCGTTGCTCTGAAGTGCTTGAGCTGTTGCTGATCTTTTGCTCTTCACCACAGAATCCTATTAACCTGCTCCTTTGGCTCACAGTTGTCCCCACCCAGCCCCCTGCTCTCCCAGTCACGTAGTGAAAATGGGAAGACTGACGAAAGTACATTTCTGCTTATGCAATTTAATTAGATGGCAACTTTTCCCAAATGATTTATCAGACTAATT
This sequence comes from Neopelma chrysocephalum, assembly GCF_003984885.1. Taxonomy (NCBI): domain Eukaryota; kingdom Metazoa; phylum Chordata; class Aves; order Passeriformes; family Pipridae; genus Neopelma; species Neopelma chrysocephalum. The sequence goes on along the minus strand of NW_020916942.1, from coordinate 819 downwards.
TACAGCAGACAAACTAACAAGTGCATTTAGGGATTTCAAAAAAAAACCCTCAGCCTCTTGAGCCAGCAGCCCTGCAGGCTCAGGCTCCCTCCCTGCTCGCAGGGTGGCCTGTCCCCATCCTGCAATTCCCACCAGCAGAAATCATGGAGAGCCCTGGAACACAGGCCCCAAGTGTGCATTTCAGTGAGACTGTCAAACAGCCTCCTGAGGAGGAGGAAGGCATCTCAGCTTGTTTCTGAGCTCCTGCAGCAATGATTTCCAGCAAAGGGGTGTTTTCTGACACCACTGAACTGCACAGTCATGAGCAGTCACCTCACAACTGATTTACTGCAGGAAAAGAACCACTGAGCACAAAACCAATCAGCTTCTAACTGCAAATTAGGGATCTGGAGAGTCCCTGGTAAGAACATGATGTAGTTACTACTCCGTTTCAAGATTATGTGTTCAAGGACTCTGGCAAGTGCTGCTTTTGTACTGAAACAATGTGTTTCTGCTTTTTCCCTTGTATCTTTTTTTTTAAGCTCCCAGTGTCCTTCTAGTTATATGAACTTTCACTAGGTAGAGAGAAGTGGTATGAAATATTAATTCCAGAAGATGTATTAATAATGGCTGTAACTTCTTCATGTTAAGCAAACATTATTTTTAAAGTTTCCCTCCCTTTTGTCTTCTGTAGCTTCCACCACACACTCAGGTGGCTTTGACTAATCACCAAACAAGTTCATTTTGCCATTTGCAAAATACACATCAAGTATATTCTACGCTCTGAGCAATCAGGAGCAGACACACAGCTCTGAGCTATTACCTCTGTTACCATCATGT
>NW_020916941.1:0-4891 GCF_003984885.1 Neopelma chrysocephalum | reverse complement strand
ACCTGCCCGGGGGCCCCAGCACTGGGTCAGCACCAGGCTGCAAACAGAGCAGGGGAAAACTTGGCCCTGCAGACCCCACAACCGAGGCCAAAGAGAGACCAGCCAGGCCACCACCCCCACCCCAGCCTGTTGCACCTCCTGACACAAGAGTGGGGACCAAAGCTGTGCTTCTGCTTCCTCCTCTGCACCCAGGAGCCACAGCCCGGGGCACGATCCTGCCCCCAGCAGCAAAGACTGCCAGGTCCCTGAGCCCCTGGGGCAGGAGCTCCTGGGGGCACAGCCCCTGGGCCCTGCAGCACCACAACCTCCTGTAGGGCTGCCCCTGCCTGGGCTCAAAGTGCCCAGCACAAGGGAAAGCAGGAGCCAGAGAGCAGAGCTGGGGGCCTGCAGAACATCAGCATTTCCTGCACTGCACAGTCAGGACAGTTTTCCAGAGCTCCCTTAAAACAGCCACTCCAGAGCTTTCAGGGTGTTCCACAGGGCCCAGCCTGCTCCCAGTCAGTCCTAGTATGATCCCAGTCAGTCCTGGTCTCTCCCAGTATATCCCAGTTGCCCCTAGCTTCCCCCCCCACCCCGAGCTGCCGTCGGACGCCGCCCCCCAAGATGCTGACTGGGGTCGGGGGCTCCGTGCTGGGGTTCATCTGCCTGGGCCTGCCTGGAATGAAGGGGCCAAGGTGACACTGCAGGGCCTCCTGGAACCAAAGAACCCTGAGACATTTGGCAACCTCCTGCAATCAAGGGACCACTGTGACACTGCAGGGCCTCCTGGAAAAAAGGGACCCTGAGACACTGTGGAAACTCATGGAATTCAGGGGCCTTTGTGACATGGGGGCCTCATGGAACCAAAGGAACCTGGAAACCTTTTGGGAAGTTGTGACACTGCAGAGCCTCATGGAAGTAAAGGAACACTGGGACACTGTGGCAGGACATCCCCCCTGGAATGGGACCAAGACAATGCCCTATTTGCAAATGGATCAGTGCTGAGCTGAGAGGGGCCCAGGCCAGGCCAGGAGATGTTGAAACCAGTCTGGGTTCAACCCCGAATTAACATCCTGATGGTGAGGCAACTCCTGGAGTCCAAGGACTGTCAGTCCATCACTTTATACTCTAAAGTTCCAGTCCCCTTTCACAGGGGCAGGTTCTTCCAACATAACCCTTCTTGGGTGTATGTTTGGAGATTCCTCCCTTGGCTGGGGACCCCCACGAGGTCAGTCCTCGAGGGTGAGCGCAGAGATCTCCCCACAAGTGTTGGTCTGGGGGAATTACATCAAATGTCTACTTAATAATTATTTCTTTTTTGCCAGCTTTAATAGAAGTGCTTCAACAATGTTACACTATACTACTGGTAGTTTTAGTGTTTTATTGTGTAGTAAAGAAATAATTCTGATTTAAATCTTTTGTCTGATCGTCTGTGATAATGAATAATTCATTTTATATCAATATATCTGATTTTCCATCATTAAAACCTGCAGGCCAAAAGTGGCTCAATCACAGCTCTGTAATTCCTTAAATTCCAACTGTTGACATAATCCGGGGCTGAGATTGGATCCAGCCGCCCCCAGGCTCCTCTCTGAGCAGGAGTTTAGAAAGCCGGGGAGTCCTTTCTGCACCTCGGGACTCAAGGGCAGGACTTGTTTAATGAACTTTGTCTAAGCCTTCCACTGCCACCAGCAACATGGGATGACAGGGAAAAGGGAGGGGGACAGGGGAGAAAAGGTGGAAAAAGGGGGTGGGACCCCTTCAACTGAGCGGTTGAGGGGATGGGACCCCCCAAGCAGAGCACGGGGGAAGCTGTGGTTTGGCAGGACGATGGGAAAGGGGTGGGAGAGAAGGGAAAAGGGGTTGGATCCCCAAAACTGAGTGTGAGGGGGGTTGTGACCCCCAGACTAAGTGGGAGGGTTTGAGAGCTCCCGGCTGAGCACGGGGGGCCTGGGGGTTGGGGGGACATTGGGAAAGAGGAGGGAGAGGGGAAGAGGGAGGTGGGACAGAAGGTAGAGGGTCCCTTTGTGTCACCCATCACATGAGGCTTGGGGGGATTCCCTGGAGCTCTGGGGGTGCGGATCCGCCCCAGGGGTGTCCCTGTCCATCCCTGGGGGTCTGATGGGGGTGTTCCCCCCACCCAACAGCCGGTGCTGTGGCGGCCGTGGGGCAGAGGGGGGTGGCAAAGGGGGGTCCGGGGTGGCCCCCTGAGCGTCCCACCCGGCGCTGCAGGAACAGCAAGGCCAGCGAGGGCTGACAGGCTTTGGGAAAGCTCCGACCTGCAGGAGCTGTCAGGGCTCCGAGGCACAGCCCGGGGGGGCCCAACAGAGGAACGGGGCCGGTCCCCAAGCGCAGCTTGGGAACAAGCGGTTTCCATCTGTCCCGCTGGGAATTGGCACCGGGGCACAAACTGTCACTGCTCTGAGCAGCAGCACTTTGGAGGTGTTACTGTTATTTTGGCACTTCCAGGAGCAGCTGGGAATGTGGGAGGGGATCTCCTTCCAGCCGGGATCCGGGAGCTTCGTGGCAGCCACTGGCACCCCCCAGATCAGCAGAGGTGCTGGGAATGTGAAGGGATTGAGGATGAGCAGTGGATGAAGTACCTGGGACACAACTGCATCAAAGAGCTCCAGGAATACATCAGGTATGGGCAGGAGGCACTGGAGTGTAAAGCTGGGAGGAGGAAGAATTCCCTTGAAAATGTGGGAATTAGGAATGTGGGATTTGGGAACATAGATGGATCTCACCCCCATCCCATTCCCATGGGAATTCTATGAATGGATCTCACCTTTATCCCATTCCAGAGCCCCCTGTTGTCCATGTGTCCACAAAAGTGGAACTGGACCATGGGATCCTGACAATGTCCCGCCATATGTACGGATTCTACCCCAGGACCATCGGGATCAGCTGGATGAAGGGGCATGAAATCTGGGATCAGGAGACAGAGTGGGCTGGGATCGTTCCCAAAAGCAGTGGCACCTTCCACAGCTGGGCCAGGATCGAGGCCTCATTCCAGGGATCCTGTGCCAAGGGTACTGATCCCACTTCATTTCCATAGGGAAAGGGGAGAGGAATGGATACAACACGGCAACTGTTGAGTTGCAGAGGCGGATCTGTCTCTGGATCCTCTCCATATGGATCCTGGGATGGATCCAGGGGTCTGCAGGCTGCCAAAGAGCCATGAGGTCCCGTGCTGTCCCAGGGGCTCCCTGGTGACCTCGCAGGGGTCTCTGGGGATGATGAAGAGCCACGTGGTCAGAGGCTGTCACAGCAATTCCATGGTGACATCCCAGGGGACATTTGGCTGTAATGGCACCGATCTGTCCCAGACACTCACAGGGGCTCCCTGGGGACATTCCCAGGGTCTTGTAACAAATTAGTAGTAGTAAAGTAATTTACTCATCCAATTGTATTGCATGGTATATTCCTATATATATGTATATGTTATTGTAATCAATGTTCTGTTAAGGCTGGGGGACTGTAAGTTGCAGAATGGTTCATTAATCTGTCAGTATTACAAGCTGATAGTCCTGCAGCTTGCAGTTCTTAAGCTGACAAGACAAATTATTGTGCCTTGCTGAATAAGTATTTTGTATCTTGTTTTTCTAAAAGCATATTGTCTAAAAGCGTATGCATAAAGTAATGAAGGGAAGGACAAGGATCAAAGGGTCCAGTACGAGAACGATACAGAGAATCCAAGATGGACATCTGGAGATACCTACACACTAAGCTACACACTAGGCCTCAAGGACAAAGGACTAATTAAAACCATTGGTAGGAAAGCACCTGGCAACTGAAGCGAGCCTGCAAAAGAACCAACCAGACCCAGACCTGCGAACTCGGATCCAATAGAGGGATAACAAGTGACTATGGGAGGGGAACTGATAAGGGTATAAAGGTTACTGTTTTTGCCCACTGCGTCTGCATGCCGTGAGTGGAGCAGGAGTCTCCCCGGCCGCCCAGCGCGCTGTTTTGATTATTTGCATTTTATATAAATCTTTAATAAATTTTTGATGCTATATTTCAGCCTAGTTTGATTTACTTATAACACGCTCCATCCCAGAATAGTCTCCAGAAACCAAAGAACCAAGCCCCCACCATGGGACACTTCAACCCCATCCGTGTGTGCCAAGGGCTCCTTTGTGATGTCACGGCCTATTCTCTCCATTCCGCAATGAGCCCTGGCAACCAAAGAACCAAAGCCCTACAACCCCAAAGTCAAGCCCCACCCGTGTGCCATGGGCCCCTTTGGGATGTCACGGCCTATCCTCTCCATTCCGGAACAGTCCCTGGCAACCAAAGAAGAAACGCCTCACACCCCCCCAGTGCAGCCCCACCTGTCTGCCACGGGACTCTTTGGGATGTCACGGCCTTTCCCCCAGGAAAGAAAGCCTGCAACCTTGGGCTTTCAGATGCACTTGACGGGCCACCCTGGGCACTCCACGGGCAGAAAGAGCTTTCTGTCCTGCCACCTTTTGTCTGGCAGGAATCTTTGTCCATCTTCAATTTGGGGAGTGGGACTTGCAATTTCAGCGCAGGGCTCCTGCAAGTGAATGACAGCCCTTCCCTCCAGGAAAGAAAGCCCTTCCCCTGGGTCTCCAGGAGCCAGGAGGAAAGCTGGGCAGGCCCCAAGGCTCCTGGGCCTCTTCCTTGCCAGCCCTTTGCCCAAGGCCCCCAAGCAGAGGTGGGGCTCAGCCCCTGCACAGCAGTGGGGCCCAGGCTGAGCCCCAGGGACTCCAGAGCCAGGCGGCCTGAGCTGTTCTCCCTGCAGCGTCTGCCTGGGGCAGCCCAGCCAGGCCTGAGTCTCTCCAGGAGAGGCCAAGCCCAGCCAGAGAGGGCTCAGCCCTCTGAGGCTGCACTCCCTCCAAAGGGAACAAAACATTGGCCTAGAGGACATCCTGCCCCCAGATGG
>NW_020916940.1:0-1677 GCF_003984885.1 Neopelma chrysocephalum | reverse complement strand
TGGCTTGATCTGGAAGAGCAGCCTGTGGTGTTGCTCATCCACAGAACGCTCTGGAAGGAGCTTCCCAGGAAGGGTCTAAAGAGGCTTTGGGATGAGTTTTGGGATGCAGGTGGGGACCTGGAAAGGAGAAGCTGAACTGGAAGAGGTTGGCTTGACCTGGAAGAGCGGCCTGTGGTGGTGCTCATCCACGGAACACTCCGGAAGGAGCTTCCCAGGAGGGATCTAAAGAGGCTTTGGGATGAGTTTTGGGACACAGGTGGAGACCTGGATGGACTGGCCTCACTCAGTGGCTCCTCCACTCAAACATGCCCCAGCCCAAGTGGGTTTGGGGCCACAAAAGCCCCTTTGGATGATGATTTTTGGGGTGTCCCCACTCAACATGAACCGGAGCCGAAGGAACCCCGAGATAAACATCCCGTTTATAGAGTTATAAATGACACAGATCCCAAATGGGGAGGAAACCTGGGTGTGAGGGCAAAGGGAGGAGGGAGCCCTGGATGTCTCTGGGGTCTCTGGCACGGGGGAAGGATGTTTGGGAGCCCCATCCCAGCTCACCTGGAGCTCGTCCCGCTCTCCCAGCACCCTCAGCAGGGCCACTTGCTCCTCGTCCCTGGCCGTGATCCGGAGAACCTGGTCCCTGCAGGGAGACAGAGGGAGCACAGGGATGGGGGCTTGGGGCTGGGAGCAGCCTTTGGAAGCTCCACGGGGGCTCAGAGGGTTGGGAAGTGCAGCAGGTGTTGGTTTGGAGCAGCCCTGGGAAAAGAGGGAGGGCTGGAGAGCCCAAGGTGCTTTCCAGCCTTGTCTGGGCAGCTCCCAAAATGTCAGGGAATGTCTGATGTGGACACGTTCTGTCTGTATCCATGGATTTATTTCCCAACAGGTTCCACTCCAGCCTGGCACAGCCCTTGGAAGAGGAAGAATGTTCTCCTCCGGGTTTTCCCATTTGGGATCAGTCCTGAGCCTCCAACCTCTTGCCCTGTTCCTGATCACCCTTTTCCTTTCTCCCAAAGGCTGAATTCCCTCTCCTCATTTCACTGATCCCAAAATCCTTCCACAGAATCCTGCAAGGATCCAATTCCTTCTCCTTTTAAAGCCGCTCCCAGAATCCCACGTGGAGCTGTTCCACCTCCCCCCTTCCGTCCTTTCCTTCTCCTCACACCCCCTTTATCAGTTTACCCACGGATAACAATTCCCACTGCCCCATTCCGTGCCTGGAGGAGCCAGGCAGGCACTGCATTCCCAATTTTTCCGGTCGATGGACCCCTTCAGCCACGGTATCCTGTCCAAAAACGGGAATGTCCCCCCCCAGGAGGGGGAGGGAGGACCTGGGATTTGTAAAAGGGATGAAAAGGGATGACAGAAGTCAGAGGGTCCACGAAAAATTCCAGAGTTTTTTAATTAGGAAATGACACACTGGGCCCGGGAATTGTGGGTTGGATAAAGGAGCGGGGGGGGGAAGGAAAGGGAGAAGGAAAAGAAGGGAGGAAAGAAGGAAGAAAAGTGAGGAAAGGATGGAAAAGAGGAAGGAAAGAAGGATGGAAAAGACAGGAAGGAAGGGAGGGAGGGAGAAAATTTTAGGAAAATGGGAATGGGTCAGAGGCTCTGGGGGTCTTGGGTGGTCCTGATCCCCCTACATTCCATGTGCACTTCCTGACCTCATTCCTGCACCTGTGCTGG
>NW_020916939.1:0-6324 GCF_003984885.1 Neopelma chrysocephalum | reverse complement strand
TGCATTGCATACACAATGTGCATTATGTCAGGCAGATGATAAAGAGCGGCCATAATGCTCCTCAAAGTGCATATTTCTTCTGACTTTATGACTGAGGCTCAGAGTTATCTTATGCAGAGTTGGCTGCAGTGGGTTTAATATAAATTAACATACTTATAAAATGTCAAGGAGCATTAATTGACAATTTCGGAGGCCTACCTTGCTAAATACCAGTTCAGTTCTGAAACCTGTCTCTGCAAGCTTAATATATGGCAAATAATGCTTATTCATGACTGGCTTATGTAAGTTGGCATTAATTACGTGGCAGCTCTGAGCTGGCTGCCACAGATGGGCTTTGCTGGAAAACCAGGTGCCAAAAATAAAGTTCCCAGCCCCACGAGGGAACTGCTGGGCTGGGTATTCAGCACTTTGGAAAACCAGGGCACATCATCTTGTGTGTAAATATCGACTTACTAACCTAATTCTGGACCCACTTTTGCAAGAGGACTGGCCTATATAAAAAATATTTCACATCAGCAGCTTCTCCTGCACCTCCAGCCAGTCTGGCAGAGGGGCTGTGGCAGGGACCCAGTGCACCCCCAGCCCACCCACTGCCCAGCATTTCCTGCCTTGAAAACAGGGATGGCACTGAATATTCCAGCTGGAAAAGGTGAAACAAGCTGAGGTTTTTGGTCTGAACCATCAGGACAGTGTTGGTGGGTCCTTTGCCTGCCCTGAGCAGCATGGGCTGGTTTGGAGTTGCTCAGCTGAGTGCTAATTGTTGAGTGATAATTTGTTATAAAAAGCCCAGCTTGGATTTGGTGTTTTTCCCCAGGCACAGGGAAGCTACTGATGTCTCTTCAAGAAGGTTCCTGCTCCTCACTCCAGCCTGTGCCTCTTCCAGCTCTAAGAATTCTCAGCACCATGCCACACTGTGCCTGATTTTGGAGCTCCTGGGAGCTTCCCTGCCCGCCTAAACAAAGTTAAGGAAGGCTGAAAGATGAGATTTTAAAGCATTTATTGATTTGGCTTTAATATTCTGTTATTTCTTTCCCATCAGTAGACTATTTACTCTATGCAGTGCACTGTGGTGTAAGTACATTCCCAGAAATGATGCACATAATGGGATTTCATATATGAGCATACGGATATCAAATGAAAAATCAGCTGTAAATCACTTAAAATCGGGACTAGAAACAGCACCCAGGAGCTGCACTCTGCAGAAATCTGTGCTCTGGAGCCAGAGTGGGCAGGGTGGACCTTCCTGAGCAGGGAGGGGTGGGTTTCCTTGGCATCAGTGGATGCTGCAGCCTTTGGGGCCCCAGAGCTGTGCAGGGCTGGGTTTCTATGGCAACTGGCTGGTAAAGCCAGGGATGGGGGACCTGCCCTGTTCCCCCAGATTTTACCTGGGTTTTATTACCAAATAGACCCTTCCTTCATGTTTTCCCTGGTTTTTGCCTTGCTGCTGTTGGAATGGTTCCTGTGGTCCCTGAACTGAGCCCTCCCCTGGGATCAGGGCACAAATGAGCCTGGGAACACCCTCCCAGCTGACAGCAAGGGTTCATTCCCTGGCCCACCCTGCCCTCACCCTTCTCCATCCCCTCCTTATCCCATCCAGCCATCCCTGTGGGGACCCAACCTCTCCTTCAAATCCCGGAGTGGTTTGGGTTGGAAGGGACCTTAAAGCTCATCTCCTTCCACTATCCCAGGTCCAGCCTGGCCTTGGACACTTCCAGGGCTGGTGACTCCACTCCTTCCCTGGGGAGCATCCCGACCACCCCTTGTGATCTCCCAAATTACACCATAACAAGGGCTCATTTTAAATACAATCCCAGGGATTATTTTGTCTCCTCCTGCTTAAAACGTCAAAAAAAAAAAAAAAAGCTTTAACCCATCAGCAAAGCCACTGCCTCCAATTAAATTCTGTGATAAAAGCAAATGAAGTGTAATTGAGAAGAGACAAGAGGAATTTTTCCCCAGGAATGGGGCGATAAGGAATTCCCTGGGATGGTGGTGCCATGTGAGCTGTTCCTCTGTGTCCCCACAAATGTCTCCACTGGCACTGGGGCACTTTGCTGCTGTTCTGGTGGATCTTTCAAAGGTGTCTTTGCCCTTCCATGTGAGACCTTTACTCATGGGAATGAAAGAATTAGGCTGGGCCATCAGGAATTAAGGAAAACTGCCCTGACACGTATTCCCAGAGATGCTGCTGATGGAAAATGTCTCTTGTGGAGCTGCTCTGCTGCAGACATGAATATTGCAGAGCACACAGCCTGTCTCTGGTAGTTCCTTGACCATGAAATTGCCCATGAAATAGGAATCTATTGTTTATCATGCTAATTAGGAACCCAAAAGTTTATTTAAAGGTCACTGGAAAGCCGTGAGAAATATCCTGGTATGGGAAAGAAAGGAAATTCAAGAAGCCACAGGGGGGTTGGGTTATTTAGCAGAATGTTATTTCTAATATTTAAGATGCTTTCTGAGCTGTGCATTAAATTAATAAGGGAGATGAAGGAGTGTTTTAATGTAACTTAGTGTGAAAGTAGGCTTCAGAATTTATTTTATTCATAGATTTTTGCATCAAAGGTCCTATAATGATTAATTTTCAAACTTACAGGTTTTAATAGCAAAATAAAAAATAATAGCACCAAAGTTCCTTTGAAATACTTAATAAAATGCTGTTCTTTAAGGCACTAAATGGCTTCCTAATGCCACCAGTACTTCAAAGGGCAGCATTCTTTGCAATATTTCTATTCAGTTTTCTACCCTGTGCAAGGCTGACTCACGGTGTGTGTAACACAGAAATATTTTCAGATGGGCAAAATCAAGGTATTGTTGTATTCCAGCAAAACTGAGGGCTTGGCAGGGCACAAGTTTAACTGCAAGTTAATTTGAGGGTCCAGAAGGTTCCTTGGCCTTCCAGATTCCAGGACAAACTCAAACTATAACAGCAGGTAAGAGAGGTCATTGTTCTCAGGGTGCCTCATGTGGGGCTGATGCAGATGCACAGAGGGACTGACAGAGCCCCAAATCCAAATGTTTTTTTTAGGAAAAGGTGTGTCTTTCCCTCACGGGCAAGAAGCCTCTTTGTGTCAAACCAAGGTGTGTAAAAGCAGGGGTTCCATCCTGGTGAGTGCCCAGTGCCCCCTCAGTGGGCACTGGAGAGAGGGAAGTTCCTCCTGGGAATGCTCTAAAATAAACCCACAGGATTTGGCCCCTTCCAGCACCCAGGAAGGCAAAGGGCAGCTGGGATTGCAGGCTGGAATCCCAGCCCAGGAGGGCCACTAATTGTAAATTGGAGCAAGCAGAGGATTAATTGCCAGCAGGTGTCAACGATGAGAAATTCCTCTCTGATCTGGGCAGGGGGTGGCTCTGAGTGTTTCCCTGCATTGTTCTGTTCTTGCCTTGTTCAGGAGAGCAGAAAACAAAAATCTGCGTGAGGAAATGGGATAAACAACTTTGCTGCTGTCAGAGAAGAAAAAAAGCAGTGCAAGCCTTCAAAGGGCGGAGACTGTTAATTAGGGAATTACTGCATGAAAAAAAAATAATTAGGGAGGCCAGGCAGTGGTGAGAAGCCAACCTGCAGTTTCACAACCTGCCCCGAGCCAAGGGTTAGACACAACCTGCCCCAGCGATTTACTGGGGTTCCTCCCTCCCCGTGTCGTGGGAAAATGAGTGCATTTAGCAATTAGCAGAGCTGGTGATGGACTCCTGGTCATCCCCAGGATGACCCTCTGGCTTGTGGCTGCCCTCATCTCTCCATGCCCGGGCACGGGGCTCAGCCTGGGAGGTCCCTGTGGATTGGGCAGGGCAGGGGGTGCTGCCACCCCCAACAATGCTCCTCAGGGGCAGGGCCTGACCCAGCCCTTTAATCAGGGGGCTGGTGCCTGTGGAGAGCAAATGGAGCAAAAGGAGAAGGGTTCTCTCCAGAAGGTGATTCCCAACTCCAGGCTGCCTGGTGTGTTGTCTGCAGGGATTTCTGGGAGGGGTTGATACGAGCAGGGCATCAAACTGGGTACACAGGGATTGACCTTGGGGTGCTCTGGGAGAATCCATAAAGGAATTGCTGCTGAGAAACAGCACCCTGCAAATTCCTGCCTTGGTCTGCTCTCCATCCACACAAACAAACCCTGGGAAGGTCACTCCTGAGGGAGCCCTGTGTGTGGAGCTGTGCCAGGGCAGGGTTGGGTTGGGCATCAGGAAAAGGTTCTTCCCCCAGAGGCTGGTTGGGCACTGCCCAGGCTCCCCAGGGCAGTGGGCACAGCACCAAGGCTGCCAGAGCTCCAGGAGGGTTTGGATGATGCTCTGGGGCACAGGGTGGGATTGTTGGGGTGTCTGTGCAGGACCAGGGGTTAGATCAATGATCCTTGTGAGTCCCTTCCAGCTCAGGATATTCTGTGATTCTCTGAAGAGGCTCATCAGACCAGTGTGGCATTGTTTGGAATATAAACCCAGCAGCACAACAGGAACAGCCAAGTTAGAGAGGAATGGTTTGCTTTGGAAGGGACCTTAAAGATCATCCAGTTCCAACCCCCTCCCGTGGCTCTTACAGATTCTTAGGACACATAAGAACTACACATTGGCATGATGATTGATGGGGCTGTTCCAAGGGATGTGGCTTCTTTGTGGGGGTGTCTGATGCAATAGATGATGCCACAAGATGTGGAGGAAAAACTGTTGGTACTTGGAGTCATTACCCAACGTGGCTTTAAGAGTTTTGCCATCACCCTCAACAGGAGCTGAGGCCCAGTCACTGCCTGGGATCCTCTCTACAGCATTTGCATGGATGCAAATAGACAATGGGCCTTTGGGGTTTATTTAAAAAAAAGGAAAAAAGCCTTGCTGGAGCCTGGGGTGCTCTGTGAGCATAAGGCTGCCAGCCCACACACCCCGGCACAAAGGCAGAGCTTTGGTTTAAATTAGCACCCAAGCCTTTGCCAGCAGAAACAGAAGGAGCAAACCAACCATCTGAGTTTGTGTGGCTCTGATCTCCCCACAGGCCCCTGGGGCTGGGGACCAGAAGCAAAATCCCTGCAGGGAAGGACATTTATTGAGGGCAGGAGACACGCACGACTCGCAGCATCTGCTGAGCTTGGAGTGTGGATCAGCCAGGCAAGGGCTGGGATCCCTCTGCTGCTCACACACCTTCTGGCACAGCAGGGCTGGCCATCCTGGATGGGTTTGGAAAACAGAAACAGGGCTGAAATACCATCTCCTGTTTTCCTTCTTTCTGTAAATATCATTGTCAGCCCTCCTGAATTCCAGTTTGACATCTCAAGTTGGACACCACTGTTTACTCTTTTATGTCTTACGTTGAGTCACCTCTGGTTAGAAGAGTTTTAACTGTTTAAGTCGACTTGCTTTGCAAGCAGAATAAAACCAGAGTGCTTTTTAATTTCCAAAGGTTAATTGATTCCAAGAGCAGAACTGATTATAGTTAAGAAATAGAAATGCAAGTATTTGTAAGAAATTTTTCTTATATATATGAGAAAAAAGGGTCATTGAAGTCAATGTCAAGATGCTTCCAGGTGGTCAAATGTCACTGTCCTGGCTCCTTTTGGAAAACAACTTAGATGTTCACATGATTGCAGTTTTCTGTGGTGGGTTCTCTGTAGCTCCCTCTGTACAGTATCAGGAGTTAAAAGAGAAAAGTCACTGGCAACGAGTCCGTTGTATCCAAGACATTAAGGAAGTTTTTCATTCTTTTCCCTGAACTAAAACAGTTTCTTAAGGACATAATGGAAATCTTTACATTTTGGTTTAAATGCTAAAGTAATTAAGGGAAAATTATATATTGATGCAATGAAGTTTTTTTCTTTACTCATTTGTTCACTCTCTAGACAAAGGGTGCTTTGAGGAGCCACTCTCCTGAACACGTGTTGAACAAGGTCTAAATCTCCTGGAACAGCAGAAACTTGCCAGTGGTCTCTGCTCAGTCTCTACATCAGGTTTGGACCATGTTGGTGCACGTCAACAAAGTGAAATAAAAGCAGATGTGGTTGACTGAAGGGTAGAGGGAGCTGTGATGGGCATTTCTGATTTTGACAGCTGTCCTTGGCACATAGGATGAGGAGTAAAGGTTTTAAACTGCCAGAGGGCAGAGTTAGATTGGAGATCAGGAAGGAATTCTTCCCTGGGAGGGTGGGGAGGCCCTGGCACAGGTTGCCCAGAGAAGCTGTGGCTGCCCCTGGATCCCTGGGAGTGTCCAAGACCAGGTTGGACGGGGCTTGGAGCAACCTGGGCTAGTGGAAGGTGTCCCTGCCCATGGCAGGGGGTGGCACTGGATGGGCTTTAGGATCCCTCCCCAAGCCCAACCAAGTAAGTGCTGTAGTGCAAAGCTTGTAG
>NW_020916938.1:0-4031 GCF_003984885.1 Neopelma chrysocephalum | reverse complement strand
TTCATTGCTCTGGAAGTCGTTGGCAGTTCCGGCATAGAGTTCTCCATTGACCATGACAGCCGTGGAGCGGTACTCGGGATCGAAGGGGCAGCGTCCCTTCCCATCCTCTAGCAGCACCTTCCCTGACACATCCCGCTCCAGGCTGAAGTGCTGCACGTTAACGTAGGTGCAGGCTGGGCTGAAGGCATAGGTCCCACAGGTGTACAGGTGGGTGCTATTCAGCCGCAGCAGCAACTTGATGTAGTTGTGACAGTCCCTCTGGGGGTCCTTGTCCTTGAATGCACACAGTCTCTTTTTCTCCTCATCCGCACTCCATAGCAACCTTCGAACCGGGGCACCGGGCTGGAATTGGCTGGTGTTAAGGGCGAGAAGCAGCTCCCGTGCCCCCAGGTAGAGGGTCCTGCCATCTGGACTTAGCAGCAGGGTCGTGTAGTTGGACACGCTGGGTGCCTCAAACCGCTGCACCACCCGCTCAGTTGAGTCGTAGGGCAGGCTGACCCGCGGGATGGGCTCTAGAGCCGCCGAGAGCAGCAGCGCAGTTAGGACTAGCAGCACCGGCCGGGCCGCCATCCCGGGCCGAGCCTTTGTCGCCGCCGCGCGAAGTTGCCCGGGCACTCCAGGTATAAGTCCAATGGAGATATGTGTGGCCTGTTTTGATTTCCCAGGTATGTTAGTAGCCCACATTAATGGGTACGCTTCGCTCGTGATTTGCTCAGCATTATGTTTACCAGGTTTTGGTTCTATGCAACTGATTGTTAAGCTTAAGGCTGCAATCAGTTGTTCTTCATTTACCTGGAATTCAAATTTGTCTTGGTTAAATTTTATTGTTGTTGTTCCCAATTCTTTTAATAGGTCTCTACCTAGTAGAGGCTTTGGAGAATTTGGTAAGTACAGAAATTGATGGATTCCCATTTGTTTTCCAATTTTGTATTTAATAGGTTTTAGAAAATAAGCCTTTTCTGGTTGGCCTGTTGCTCCCACAATTTGTGCAAATTCATCACTTTTTGGTACTAATTCCTGATTTAAAACTGAAAATTTAGCTCCTGTATCTATCAAAAAGTCCAATTCCTTTTCACTTTCCCCTAGCTTCATTTTAACCAGTGGGTCTGCTAGGGAACGACTCACCGGTCCCCTTCATTCGCTGCTCTGATGTGCAATAGCAGCACTTTCAAATCTCTTTCTCAGCCGAGGGCAATCTCGCTTCCAGTGGCCCATTTGCAAGCAATGGGAACACTGGTTTGATCTTATTCTGGTTTGCTGGGAGAGGAAACTTCCTCTTCTCCTTGCAGGGTAACCATAACCCCTACCCCTGGTATTTGTTTCTTGGAATCTTGGGTTCTGGGCTGCCACTGCTGCTGCTACCATTCTAATGAGCCTTTCATCTTCTTTCCTTTTCTTTTCTCTCTCCCTGTTGTTGTATACCTTCCAAGCTTCATTCATTACCGTCTCTAAATCTTCATCTGCAGGATGATAGAGTCTTTGCAGCCTTTTTCTAATATCTGGGTTACTCTGTCCCTTCAATAATGCTATTAATTGTTGCTTGCCTACATTCGAGGCAGGACTTAAGGTTGTATATCGTTTCATAGCAACTCCAAGCCTGTCTAAAAATTCTGAAGGTGTCTCATCTTGTTCTTGTCTAATCTTAAAAAGAGCTTCCCAGTTAGTTAATTTTGCTTTCTCTCCCTCCTTGTCAGCATTCTTAGTACAATACGAACAGTCAATCCCTTCTTCCTGATCGCTCTCTGAGCTTTCGGAATCCCTTCTATCTTTATGCTTTCTATCCGCTTCCTTCTTTCTTTCATCCCTTCCTAGTTCCTGATTTCTTTCTGATTCCGACAAACCACTTTCTTTTTCATCCCTTTCTAACTTCTGCGGGGTGTTATCTTTCTCCTCTCTTCCTGATTCCAGCAGGCTGCTTTCTTTACTTTGTTGGCCTCCCATTATTATTACAGGGGTTTAATTATGCTCACCGTGTTATGCACAGGATATCTATCTATAAAGTGCTGGTCACCGCTGACAGGTATTAACTCAGTAACCAGTACTTGACAGATTAACATCCACTAGCTGATCCAGGGGTCATATATCTAAACCAGTTTCCAGCTACAAACATTCAAATCATTAGTGGGCTGCACTCTAGAGAGGAGACGAACCAGAGCACAACTCGCCAGTGACCCGAACGCCCGCACCCTAGTTCGTCCTCTCCTTAAATCAACTATCCCACAAAAACTTTCACAACCAGTTTTTACCTTTCTTAACCTATTTCACCACCTCAAAATACCCTCTACTCCGTCCCAACACCCCACACGTGCTGGACGCTATGCGCATGAAGTGCCGAGACAAAGCAAAAGGCACTCTCTGCTCCTAAAGGTGTGCAAATGTGTGTGTCTCAAACTCACGTCCACATCCACCTACACACTCTCAAGAGCAGAATCAAACTACAACTTCTAACACAGACCTATTTTTAAAACACTCCACAACACGTGTATGTGATAAACTGGGTTGTAGAGTATTTCAAAAACAGCTCCGCGCCAAGAGACAAATAAAACACCACTAATAGCAACTAAAAATATCACAAATAGCAAAACTCTCCACTGTATCTTTCTTAAGCTCCTGCCACCTATTAATCACAGAAGTAACAGAAACCCAAAAGAAACACAGCGCAGACATATAGCAGTTCCTTAACAAAAACACAGCAAAGACACACAGCGGTTTCTTATCTCTACACACCGCATTCCAGGGATTCTCCAGTAGAACTAGAGATTCCCCGGGTCCTAAAACCTCCTTCCCACAGCACTATAGACAATCACAAACGCAGTTTAAACATAAAGGGGAATCACACCGATATGATTTCGGGCCTTCAACCCAGAGCCTCTTAACACAGACAGAGCACCCGGTAGGACTTTAACCTAAAATTGGGGTTCGTGTCGGAGCAAAGGCAAATACAACAGTGTGATTCCTGCAGTTGCTGGGCCTCCAACCCGCAACAAAGTATCTAGCAGGACTTTTACCCTGCAGTTGCTGGGCCTCCAACCCGCAACAAAGTATTTAGCAGGACTTTTAACCTGCAGCTGCTGGGCCTCCAACCCGCAACAAAGTATCTAGCAGGACTTTAACCTGCAGTTGGGGTTTTAGTGCGTCGGAGCGTCCCCCGACTTTCCCCGGGATACAGCGTCCTGTACTCCCCTACTGAACCAAGCGCTTTTCCCTATAAATCACAATTTAGAGCATAAGTACCTCTTAATTTGAAGCAGGCGGTTCGTGTCCGTCGACTCGTGATTCCAAGGGGTCGGGAGACTTCGCCGACAGAAATCTCGTCGGAGGGGCCCCAGAAGCGTCACGAGCCCCCCGGGACTCACAGGGTCGAGGAGGCTAGCCGCTCCTGCCTGGCTCGCCAAAATGATGCCAAGATTTTGCCCCCAAAAAGGCACGAACAAAAGAAACTGCTTAGAGACAAAGTTTGTAGCCTTTAAGCAGGAGGTACTTTATTTCGCGGGCCTCCGGAGTGCCCGGGGAACGGTCAGGTCATCCTGGAAGAACCGCTCCGCCTTATCAATAAAGGAACAGGTTTATATATGATTTTTACAAGTGATTACAACATATCTGCATGTATATTCATAGAATTGCAACATACATTATCAATATTCATAACAGGTGGAGTTTAGGCGGAGTTAGAGGTGTGGTCTTCAATTTGGGGAGAATCTGGGATGGGAGATCCGGCCTTCATCCATCGGAATACCCCTGCCCACTCTGCATACTCATCTTGAACTTTGTGAACTTTCTTACTTTGGCTGACTTCTTAGTGTATCTGGCAGAGGTTTCTGATGATTTTGCAGGGATACCCAGATCTTGGCTCATCTTCCTTCTTTATCAGGGAGTTCTTCTAAGTACATGAGTTTCTGTTCTGCTGTACCAGTATGTTCTGCATACTTTAATGAATCATCATTCCTGATTATTTCTAAAACTAAGTTTTTCTGCTCTTGCTTGTACTTATATTCTGAATTTAACTCTCTACTGTTCATATAGTTATATTT
>NW_020916937.1:0-1363 GCF_003984885.1 Neopelma chrysocephalum | reverse complement strand
CCTGAGGAGAACTGACCCCACACTCCAGCTGTGCCTCCCCAGGGCTGAGGAACACAGGAGCAGTGTCCCTTTTTCACATGGAATGGTTTGGGTTTGGAGGAACCTCAGCAGCTCTCTCCATTCCACCCCCCTGCCACCTTCCACTGTTCCAGGCTGCTCCAACCTGGCCTTGGACACTCCCAGGGATCCAGGGGCAGCCACAGCTTCTCTGAGCAACCTGTGCCAGGGCCTCCCCACCCTCCCAGCCAAGAATTCCTTCCTAATCTTTCATCTGGACCGACTTTCTGTCACTTTGAAGCCCTTCCCCCTTGTCCTGGTGCTCAGATGGGCTCACAGGGGCCACCAACACCCAGCTGAAACCTGGAGCACCTCAAACCAGTGGGAAAACACAGCAAAAACCAGGAGGAAAACACAGCAAAACCCAGGAGGAAAACACAGCAAAACCCAGGAGGAAAACACAGCAAAACCCAGGAGGAAAACACAGCAAAACCCAGGAGGAAAACACAGCAAAACCCAGGAGGAAAACACAGCAAAAACCAGGAGGAAAACGCAGCAAAAACCAGGAGGAAAACGCAGCAAAAACCAGGAGGAAAATGCAGCAAAAACCAGGAGGAAAACACAGTAAAAACCAGGAGGAAAACACAGTAAAAAACCAGTAGGGAAACACAGTAAAAACCAGGAGGAAAACACAGTAAAAACCAGGAGGGAAACACAGTAAAAACCAGGAGGGAAACACAGTAAAAACCAGGAGGAAAACACAGTAAAAACCAGGAGGGAAACACAGCGAAGAAAACCAGGAGGGAAACACAGGAAAAACCAGGAGGGAAACACAGGAAAAACCAGGAGGAAAATGCAGCAAAAACCAGGAGGAAAACACAGTAAAAACCAGTAAAACCAGTACTGGGCTGGCACAGAAAAGCAGGGCAGGGGGTTGATCCCAAAGGAAAGGAAAAGCCCCCAGGGGGTTGATCCCAAAGGAAAAGCCCCCAGGGGGTGGATCCTAGAGGAGAGGAAAAGCCCCCAGGGGGTTGATCCCAGAGGAGAGGAAAAGCCCCCAGGGGGTCGATCCCAAAGGAAAGGAAAAGCCCCCAGGGGGTTGATCCCAAAGGAGAGAAAAAGCCCCCAGGGGGTTGATCCCAAAGAAAAAGCCCCCAGGGGGTTGATCCCAAAAGAAAGAAAAAGCCCCCAGGGGGTTGATCCCAAAGGAAAAGCCCCCAGGGGGTTGATCCCAAAGGAAAAGCCCCCAGGGGGTTGATCCCAAAAGAAAGGAAAAGTCCCCAGGGGGTTGATCCCAAAGGAAAAGCCCCCAGCAGTCTCTCCCTGCCCACACCCCCTCAGTGCTCTGGGCAGATCATTCCTCCAC
>NW_020916936.1:0-416 GCF_003984885.1 Neopelma chrysocephalum | reverse complement strand
GCCCCGCCGCGCTGCGCAAACGGCGCAGGGATACGCAAACGGCGTAAAGCGGAGCCGCGGGCGGCAATGGAGCGGCGTTACGCAAACGGCGTAAGGGGAGCGCCGGTAATGGTAATGGAGGGAGTTACGTACGTTGCGTAAAGCTACGCAAATGGCGCAAAGGCCCTGCCCTCAGCGCTACGCAAATGGCGGGAGGGCCCCGGTGGCTTCCTAAGGGCTCTTGGACCTTTCCCAGTTCGTCCCAGTCCTCTCCAAAGGGCTCCCAGTTTGTCCCAGTCCCTTCCTAAGGGCTTCCAGTTCCCTCCTAAGGGCTCCCAGTCCACCCAAGTCCCCTCCTAACACCGCTGCCCTCAGCGCTACGCAAACGGCGTAAGGGGCTCTGCCATTGCCCACAGCCCTACGCAAACGGCGTAAGG
>NW_020916935.1:0-1139 GCF_003984885.1 Neopelma chrysocephalum | reverse complement strand
TGCACATGTGTGTGACCACAGAGGTGGGGGGTGTGCACACACACGTGGGTGTGTGTGTGCCCATGTGGACGCAAGTGTGTGTGTGTGTGTGTGTGTGTGTGTACACGTATGAGCACATCAGGGAGCTGTGTATGTGTGTGTGTGTGCACATGTGAGTGTCTGCACATGTGTGTGTGTGTGTGCACATGTGAGTGTGCACATGTGAGTGTGCAAGGGGGCAGGTGGATATGCGGGGGGGGAACTGTGCGTGTGCACATGTTGTGTGACCACAGGGGGGGTGTGTGCACACATGTGTCTGTGTGTGCGTGCCCGTGTAGACACACGTGTGTGTGTGTGTGTGTGTGTGTGTCTGCACGTGTGTGTGTGGGCGCACATGTGAGCACATCAGGGAGGCATGTGTATGTGTGTGTGTGTGCACATGTGTGTGTCTGCACGTGTGTGTGTGTATGCACATGTGTGTCTGCACATGTGTGTGTGCACATGAGTGTGTGTGCACGTGTGTGTGTGTCTACACATGTGTGTGTGTGCACATGTGAGTGTGCAAGGGGCAGGTGGATGCACACGTGTGTCTGCACATGTGAGCGTGCAAGCCCAGCCGTGCCTGTGCTCACACACGTGTGACTCTGAGTGTGCCCATGTGAGTGTGCAAGGGGACAGGTGGATATGCGTGTGAGGGGGGACTGTCCGTGTGCACATGTGTGTGACCACAGAGGTGGGGGGTGTGCACAGGTGTGTGTGTGTGTGTGCCCGTGTGGACACACATGTGCATGTGTGTGTGTGTGTGCACACGTGTGAGCACATCAGGGAGGCACATGTGTGTGTGTGTGCCCGTGTGCACACACGTGCATGTGTGTGTATGTGTGCACATGTATGTGTCTGCACATGTCTGTGTGTGTGTGTGCACATGTGAGTGTGCAAGGGAGGACGTGCTTGGCTTGCACACGTGTGACAGCCCAAGTTGTGCATGAGTGTGCAAGGGGCACGTGCCCGTACATGTGTGTGTACACATGTGAGTGTGCAAACACACGTGCTGGCATTTGCACGAGTGTGAGTGTGCAAGGAACTCTACAAGGGTTTGTTCACCCTTTCACGTGTGTGTGCGCAAAATACGCGCAAAAACGCACCCCAAAAAAAGCACA
>NW_020916934.1:0-5430 GCF_003984885.1 Neopelma chrysocephalum | reverse complement strand
GAGATCATCAAGTCCAACCCTTGATCCAACCCCGCCGTGGTTCCCAGCCCATGGCACTGATGCCACATCCAGTCTCACCTTAAACACCTCCAGGGACAGTGACCCTACCCCCTCCCTGGGCAGCACATTCCAAGGTCTGATCACCCTCTCTGGAAAGAAATTCTTCCTAATATCCAACCTAAACCTCCCCTGGCACAGCTGAAGACCCTGAGCCCTCTTGTTCTGCTGCTGGTTCCTGGGAGAAGAGACCAACCCCCCCCTGGCTCCCCCCTCCTGTCAGGGAGTTGCAGAGAGTGAGGAGGTCTCCCCTGAGCCTCCTCTTCTCCAGGCTGAACAGCCCCAGCTCCCTCAGCCTCTCCTCACAGCACTTGTGCTCCAGTCCCTTCCCCAGCCTCGTTGCTCTCCTCTGGACCTGCTCCAGGACCTCAATGTCCTTCCTGAACTGAGGGCCCAGAGCTGGACACAGCACTCCAGGGGTGGCCTCACCAGTGCTGAGTCCAGGGAAAGAATCACTTCCTTGGACCTGTTGGCCACACTGTTCCTGCTCCAGGCCAGGATCCATTGGCCCTCTTGGCCACCTGGGCACACTCTGGCTCCTGTTCAGCTTCCTGTCCATCCCCACTCCAGCTCCCTTCCTGCCTGGCTGCTCTCCAGCCCCTCTGTCCCAGCCTGGAGCTGCCGGGGGTTGTTGTGGCCAAAGGGCAGGACCCGGCCCTTGGCCTGGTTGAACCTCATCCCATTGGAATCATCCCATGGATCCAGCTTGTCCAGGTCCCTCTGCAGAGCCCTCCTGCCTTCCAGCTGACCAACACTCCCCCCAACTTGTTGTCACCTGCAAATTTGCTGATGGTGGACTCAATCCCCTCATCTAAATCATCAATAAAGACATTAAACAGGACTGGGCCCAGCACTGATCCCTGGGGACACCACTGGGGATGGATCCCAACTGGGTGCAGCTCCATTTCCCACCAATCTCCAGGCCTGACCATCAGCCAGTTCCTAACCCAGCCCAGAGTGCCCCTGTCCCAGCCTTTTCCAGGGATGTGCCATGGGAGATGGTGTCCAAGGCTTTGCTGAAGTCCAGACAGGCACACCCACAGCCTTCCCCTCATCCCCCAGGTGGGTCACCTGGTCATAAAAGGAGCTCAGGATGGTCAGACAGGACCTGCCCCTCCTTACCCCATGCTGGCTGAGTCTGATCCTGAAATAATCCCAAAATAATTAGTGTTTCTCAGCCCTGAGTGCAGCAAATCCTTGTTACATTTCTCTGACTGATATTTTTGAAATCTTTTCTTGTATTTTCCCCGATGAACTTCTGGTGCTGAACTGTTTGCAGACAAGAGAATTTTGTTATTCATTTCAGTAGCTGGACTTAAATGCTGATGATTTTCATCCAATTTGTTGTACTGGGCTTCTGGCCAAAAAAAAAAAAAAGAGATGTAAAACCTTATTCTGTACTTGAATGAGACTCTTTTTTTTTTACTCTCTGTTCTGACACACCAGGCAGGGTTGATATGGGCTATAAAGCTGGAAATAAATGAAATTATCGGGTTATTATGAAATCCAGTTGCATTTTTGTGGGAGTTCTGGGTTTGTGTGTGGCCTCTGAAGGGCTTTTGCACCGCAGTGGGTTTGCTTTTCCTTGGGTTTTCATTCCAAGCTGATAATTGCTCCATGAAATGAGCAGGGTGGGATGAGACAGCCTGACCTACATTCCCTGTGTTCTGGCTAAATAATAATCTTTAATCTTCAGGGCCAGGGTGGCCAATTCCATGTTTTAAGAGGGAAATGGGTTCCTGTTTTTCCATGTTCCTTCTTTCCTTGCCCACAGCTGTGGGCTGGTGACTCCAAGTGGCACAGGGCTCACACTGCACTGGGGACAGGGCATGGAGGAGCTCACACCTTCCCTACTCCTGCTTCCAGAGGCTTCCCAGGTCAGGGAGAAAGCCTGGAAAGCTGGAATTAGGTATTATTTGTGATAAATGATGTATAGTTTCTGAATTATCAGCACACGCAGTTTGAACATAAACTAATGGACAAATGAAAACCAGAGTTTCTTCTCCCAGGGAACAGGAGAGAGGACAAGAGGAAGCAGCCCCAAGCCGTGCCAGGGGAGGTTTAGATTGGACATTAGGAATAATTTATTCCCTGAAAGGTTTGTCAGGCATTGGCACAGCTGCCCAGGGAAGGGATGGAATCACCATCCCTGGAAGGGTTCTAAAAACACGTGGATGTGGCACTCGGGGACGTGGTTTAGTGGTGGATCTGTCAGTTAATGGTTGGGCTTTTCCAACCTTAATGATTCCATGAAACCACTTGAAATACAATGTGAGGAGAATATTGAGTATTGAGAATATTGAAGATTGATTTCAAACCCATTTAATTACCATCTTTTAGAGGGTAAAGGTTGTAGGAGCTAAAGGGGTGGTGGATTTGGTTTGTTATGTGACCTCAGAAGGGTTTTTCATCTTGGCATGAACTGGGAAAGACATTCCAGGTTTTGGTGGTTTTTTTTCCTTGTTCCCATTAAGAATTTTCACTGATGAATCCCATGAATAGTGGGTGGTGAGACCTAGAAAATAAACAGATAAAGCTGTGCCAGGGGAAGTGATAAATACTCTGGGAAACGGTGTCAGAACTGGGAATGTTCTTGGCAAAATAAGTCCTGAATTGTCAAGGTGAGATCTGCCTCTGTCACTTGTTACTTTATCACCTTAATTTGGGGTAGAAACTCCCTGATGTTGGAAAAATTGGTCCTGAACTCCACTGCCTGTTTTTCCAGGGCTCCTAATTCTGCAGCTGCATTTTCAGATGGATTTAGGAAACTGAAACACAGGTTTATATTGAATTAATCCAGCCCTGTAGCTCTGATTTTTAGGAAGGAGAAAAGAGCTGAAGCGTTTGGAAGAAATTATAGAGTATTTCTGATCTTTTGGGAAGATCAGGTTGTTGGAGTTAATCATCTTGGGAGTTCTCTTCCCCGTGTCTCTATAAATCTTCTTTTGTTTTCTTTGTTCTCTTGGGTTCTATTGTGTGATATTTTTACTGGGATATTTTAGTGGTCTGGGGGGGCAGAATAAAGGAGAACCAACCTGGATATTTAAACTTTGAGGAGTTCAAAACCGAGCTTTGTTTATATTTCACGTCAGAGATCCAAACAGGAGCTGCTGCTTCCACTGTTTAATTCCCTGGCACTGCGTTGTGTGTGTGGGGTGTTGTGGTTTGTTCAGCTTTATTTTTGTCTTTTATCCCCTCTTTTATGTATTTAGCAGCAAAACTGAACTTTTGAGGTGTTGGATTTCAGGAAGAAAAAGCTTATTGAGTTTCCTTCATTTGGGTTTAATTACATGGAAGCCCTCAGAGATGATTATACTAATTTACTAAATTTTTACTTCTTGCTTGCAACAGCTTCATTAAATACCTGTACTTTGGTACACCCAGTGCAGATTCTTGTCACTGTGTTATTTCTTGGATATTCCTCTTTGGAATGAGGATTAAAAATGAAATCCTGAAGCAGAATGTGCTGTTGCCTCTTTGCTTCCTTCCAGCTGCTCCCTCAGGAGATCCCTTGGAAAGGAGGGATTATTTCCTTTTGCTGGTGGGAGCTTTGGGCTTTGCTTGGGAAAACACAAATTAACTCAGGACCAGCAGGAGAATCCTGCTTGTGTGGGAAGTATTTGACTTGGTGGATCACTGTAGTTCCACCAGGCATTTATTTCTCGTTCCCAAATCCACATAAATCACAAAACACCAAAACTATTCATCACCTTGGTCAAAGTCAGAGTCTGACATTTGTCCTGTGTTCATTCAATGGTTGCTGGGTTTCTAACATTTATATACATATATATATGTATATTTACTTATTTATTTATATATTTTATATATTACAATATTGTAGTATTTATTATTTCATTAAAATCATGTTCTTACTTATATCAATGCTATAAGTTACATTTTAAAAGCCATCTTAGGTAAATAACTTCAAGCAAACCCAGTTAATTTCTAGATTATAATCAGGCAATACTTTGAGGGCAGGAATTGAAGTTAACTTGGATTCCTGCCTGGAAAAGTAGCTGTGGAGGTAAATGCAGCTGTGGAGGGAAATGCAGCTGTGGAGGTAAATGCAGCTGTGGACATGCATTAAAACAGATTTTGAGTCAGAATTTTTCTCTCCTTCATCCTGGGAAATCCTTTTCTCCATCTGTGACCTTTTACTTTTGTCCTTCACGTGTGAATTCCCACTTCGTGGATCACTGTAATTCCACCAGGCAGTGGATCCGTAATTCCTGGTGCAGGTGAAGGTGGCAGGGAGCATTTTTGTGTTCCTGGAATACCTGTTTTCCTAATGATTATCCCAATAAACCTGCCTGGCTCTGCTGTCTGGGAAAAGCTGTTCCAGCCTCTGTGACCTCAGGAATGGGATGTCCTAGAGGAGAAATTTCATTCTGAGATCAGGAACAGCTTCCTCTGGTACCTCATGGGGAAGAAAAATAATGTTACAGCTACTTTTCCAGGTAGGAATCCAAGTTAACTTCAATTCCTGCCCTCAAAGTATTGCCTGATTATAACCTAGAAATTAACTGGGTTTGCTTGAAGTTATTTACCTAAGATGGCTTTTAAAATGTAACTTATAGCATTGATATAAGTAAGAACATGATTTTAATGAAATAATAAATACTACAATATTGTAATATATAAAATATATAAATAAATAAGTAAATATACATACATATATATATGTATATAAATGTTAGAAACCCAGCAACCATTGAATGAACACAGGACAAATGTCAGACTTTGACTTCGATCAAGGTGATGAATAGTTTTGGTGTTTTGTGATTTATGTGGATTTGGGAACGAGAAATATAAATGCCTGGCCCTCAGAAATGATTGGCTGATGTGCACAAACTCATGCTCAGATTTTTGGGATCTAAAGTGGGGAAGGAGCTGCCCCTTTCAGCAGAGTTTGGGAATCTGGATGGGATTTCAGGCACCGCCTGAGGATGGGGAGGACCCAATTTTTGGCCTTTGAGGATGACTCGAGTTATTTTATGTATTTCATAATGAGTAAATAAATGCACACACACATGCTGAAATGGAAAAAATAATATGTTTTTAATCAGCAATTAATTCCTTGCAGCCCATTGCCACAACTCCCCCACGCCGGCACCGGAGGGAGGAATCCTGGAGCCGCAGCAGCAGCAGCAGCGAAACGCAGGGATCAGCGGCCAGTGGGATCTCCCTGGGAGAAGCAATCCGGAGGAAAACTGCTGCTAATTGGGTATTTGTGCTGAGCTTTGCTGGGCTTGGGGCTGGAGGTTAATTATGGGATGGAAATGATCATCATAGAATCATAGAATCAGCTGGGTTGGAAAAGACCTCCGAGATCATCAAGTCCAACCCTTGATCCAACCCCGCCGTGGTTCCCAG
>NW_020916933.1:0-991 GCF_003984885.1 Neopelma chrysocephalum | reverse complement strand
ACCACCCTGGTGGCACCTGGTGACCAGGTGACCCCATAACCACGTCCCCACCAGGTGACCCTGGAGGGGGTCCCAGGACTTGGGGACACCAAAAATGTCCCCAGTGGTGTCCCACCTGTCCCCAGGTGTCTCACCTGTCCCCAATGTCCCCAATGCCCCCAATGGTGTCTCACCTGTCCCCAGGTGTCTCACCTGTCCCCAACGTCCCCAACATCCCCATTGGTCTCCCACCTGTCCCCAGGTGTCTCACCTGTCCCCAGTGTCCCCAATAGTGTCCCACCTGTCCCCAGTGCCCCCCCAGGTGTCTCAGGTGTCCCCAGGTGTCACACCTGTCCCCAACACCCCCAATGCCCCCCCAGGTGTCCCACCTGTCCCCAGGTGTCTCACCTGTCCCCAATGTCCCCAACAGTGTCTCACCTGTCCCCAATGTCCCCAATGTCCCCAATAGTGTCACACCTGTCCCCAATCATGTCCCACCTGTGCCCAGGTGTGCCCAGGTGCCTCACCTGGTGTTTGTAGCAGTCCCAATGTCCCCAATGCCCCCCCAGGTGTCCCACCTGTCCCCAACGCTCCCAGTGATGTCCCACCTGTGCCCAGGTGTGTCTCACCTGGTGTTTGTAGCAGTCCCAATGTCCCCAATGTCCCCAATAGTGTCTCACCTGTCCCCAATGTCCCCAATGGTGCCACACCTGTCCCCAGGTGTCCCACCTGTCCCCAACGCCCCCAATGCCCCCCCAGGTGTCCCAGGTGTGTCCAGGTGTGTCTCACCTGGTGTTTGTAGCAGTCCCAATGTCCCCAATGCCCCCAATAGTGTCCCACCTGTCCCCAGGTGTCTCACCTGTCCCCAATGTCCCCCCAGGTGTCTCACCTGTCCCCAGGTGTCACAGCTATCCCCAACCTCCCCAATAGTGTCACACCTGTCCCCAATGTCCCTGATAGTGTCTCACCTGTCCCCAACACCCCCAACGCCCCCCCAGGTGTCTCACCTGTG
>NW_020916932.1:0-428 GCF_003984885.1 Neopelma chrysocephalum | reverse complement strand
AGTGAATTATTATTAAAGTAAATTATTATTAAAGTAAATTATTATTAGAGTAAATTAATATTATAGTAAATTATTATTAAAGTAAATTATTATTAGAGTAAATTGTTATTATAGTAAATTATTATTAAAGTAAATTGTTATTAAAGTAAATTATTATTAAAGTAAATTATTATAGTAAATTGTTATTAAAGTAAATTAATATTATAGTAAATTATTATTGCAGTAAATTATTATTATAGTAAATTATTACTTTAGTAAATTATTATTGCAGTAAATTATTATTATAGTAAATTATTATTATAGTAAATTATTATTAAAGTAAATTATTATTATAGTAAATTATTATTGCAGTAAATTATTATTAAAGTAAATTATTATTATAGTAAATTATTAAAGTAAATTATTATTATACTAAATTATTATTAAAG
>NW_020916931.1:0-353 GCF_003984885.1 Neopelma chrysocephalum | reverse complement strand
TCCCCTGGAGGGCTGTGACAGCGGTGCTGGGCTGAGCAGTGACAGCACGCCCAGCCCAGGAGGGGATGGCTGCAGGTACCTGTGCTGCCCTGTGGAAGCGGCCACGGGCACGGAGCTGCTCTTCTGTCCGCTCCTGGCCTGCATCTGGCAAAGAGCGAGCGCACTCAGAGCTGAGGGTGTGTGGGAGAGGCCGGAGAACACAGCCCAGGACTGGGCTCCAGGAGCAGGGCCAGCCCCGGGATGCCCAGTGGATGGAGCACGGCTGCCGGGAGATCAGCCCCGGCCCCTCTGCCCCCCTCCCTTTCTCTGGGCATGTCCAGAGGGGATGGGACAGGATGAGGCCAAGGGGGCTG
>NW_020916930.1:0-406 GCF_003984885.1 Neopelma chrysocephalum | reverse complement strand
AGCCACCCACCCGCCCTGGCCGCTTCCACCCACTGCCACCAAACCACGCCAGTCACCCCCATCCCACAGCCACCAAACCATCCCAGTCACCCCCATCCCACAGCCACCCACCTGCCCTGGCCCTTCCTGCCCCACAGCCACCAACCCATGTGGCCATTCCCAGCCTGTGGCCACCAGCCCGTGGGTGCCCCGCGGCGCCGGGCAGGCGGGAGGATGAGAGATGCTGAGAGATGCTGAGGGATGCTGAGGGATCTGAGGGATGCTGAGGGATCTGAGGGATGCTGAGGGATGCTGAGGGATGCTGAGGGATGCTGAGGGATCTCAGGGATGCTGAGGGATCTGAGGGATCTGAGGGATGGTGAGGGATCTCAGGGATGCTGAGGGATGCTGAGGGATGCTGAGGGAT